>NC_135251.1:18349828-18652859 GCF_964204865.1 Styela clava | reverse complement strand
TGGTGAGCCAGACGAATAGATGAGATGCATTGCACCGCAACAATTAAGAGTTGTCGCGCTACTCATCATTTGAGTAATCACATTACGTCACATTCGCCTTGCTACTATACTTTGTTCTGGCCTTTGTATCCATATATTTGTGCATCACTCTCTTGTTTTGACATATAATTGGTATAATTTCTATTTTTTAGAATGGTCCACGATGACCGATTCAGCTTGGGAAACCCTTTTGAATCCGGATTTCAGTAGCACTGACCAGTTACATAGCAGTAACGTTGATCTATCAAGCATGGATGATCCTTATCCTGATCAAAATGAAGCTGGAGATTCCTTGGAAATTACTCCTGAAAAAACTGAAGAAGGAAAATCTCCCACAGATGAAGAAGTTCATAAAGTTGCTCACGATATAAAAACGAAAGTTCTTGCTGGAGCTCTTATCATAGCTCAAATAGAAGATAATAATTCTCTTGGTGATAAATTTTCTGGTGGAAAGAAAAGAAGAAAATCGAAAGATATTTACATTGATTTGGAAAAAATTCCACAAATTTTGGTTGAAGCATATGAATCTACTGAAATTGACTAAAAACATTTAACTGTTTTCGTTTCATTTACACTGTACGATGTACAGAAACATTGTATAATTTGTCCCCATCATGACAATGCAACTCGAAAACCTAAAGGTATAACTGGACACAACCTACCTCTAAAAATTTTTGTACCACCAAATGATGCCGTATTCTACAATCGTAAAAAAAAACGGTTCAATATTCAACACTTGTTACCTTAAGAATCGTGCTAAATGTGAGCATGTCTCCCAAATAATTGTGATTCATCATGTGCCTATTAAACTCACCATGACAATTGTTCCATTGTTTGTATATAAAGTTTTGAGTTATTCTTTTTCATTGTAAACGCATGTTCTTGCCTATTTACTTTCCTACTGTTTCCTTGATCATGAGTTATTGTATGTGACTTGCTCAAACTTTGTTCCAAATATGCTGAATCATTGGCTCATTCAAGCATCCATAGGCAAAGTGTTCTTCAAGTGCTGAACCATGAATTCATTTGCAGCTTACCTGTTGCATCGTCAAGTTCCTCATTATAACAACCAATGGATTTGGCTGGAAGCCGATTCTGATTCATTTCAAAATTTTCACCCATTTTTGTTTAAAGTACATCACTGTTTTTCGTGGATTGGTTTTGGATATTTATTTCTTTAATTGGACAAACTCTTGTACATAAGAATCCTGAATTGTCAATTTACTGGATTGTTTTTCGTTTCTTTGTTATCACCAAATATAAAAATTTCTCTGCACAATACCATGAGTAAATGAGAATTTGAGAAGAGGAGTGGGTTGAGAATTTCTGCTGCCCTGTATGATGAAGTTCTTGGTTTCGCCTGGTTGTTAGCGCGCATTAAGGTTACTTTTAAAAAGTAGAACAGCCAGAGATCTAGAATTGCCCCATTTGCTGCGATCGTCCTAAATTCTTTTAAGACCCCTGAACCCCACCAATGTATATAGAGCAACCATATGTACCGTAAATCATACCCTGTGGTGTAGCAGATAGCTCTTGTTGATCTCTGTCGCTTTGATGATGATGGTACTTCGTATGATCTAGTTCGAAGAGGCCGCCTTCCGCAGCGTGTTGGCGTGCCGAAACCTAGGACTGTCAATTACACTCAAACATTGTGACCGCTGATCAAGCAAAATTGACCAATTTATTCCAGCTGCTGCAAATTCGAGGTGTACGGCACCATTTCCCGAAAATGATGATGCGGTCGAATTCTTTTAGCCTAATGCGCACTCGCTAGCAGTCCTTGAATTAGTAGGATTATATATGGCTCTGGTGGGAGACTGACTCTGAATTTATACTACCATTTACATAATCAACAGGCAATTTTTCGAGTTATTTATTACATTTCAACCAATTACCGCCGCCAGTCAGTGCGCATACCAAAAGAAGACGCGGAAGACGGTCAAATTTTATTTCCTTCGCATATATAGACAAAATAAATACATAATTGGAATAAAAATAATATATAACAAAGCTCCAACAAATGAATACAACGTACAATAAGGGAATTATTCTATTTATCATTTATCGTTTCAAATACCGAAGCATGTTCGATGAAATTGCGTAAATGACATATAAAAAGGTTAATAATGTTCGCAACAAGGATAGAATAGGATTTATATATTTACCCCGGGGGAGAGAAAAGCCGATAAGACGGCTTATCCATATGGCGAACCACGGCCTCTCGTCCGATTACCATTCCATGTCGGGTATGGGATTAGTTAGTTACTTGTTTAAAAAATCTCTGTTGAATGACTCTACAACATGTATCTACGAATGTATCCAGTCTATTAGGGAAAGAGGCTGTGGTTATTGAACTCATGATTACGCATCAGATACCCCACAATGCATTATAATTTTTAAATTTTGGGGCAACATAGAATTTTGTTTTCCATAAACACAGTTCTTGAGCAATCAATGAAAACAATTCAAGAAAGTTCGTAACAACGAATTAGCCTACCAATCATGTGTCACAATGTAGACTTATTGTACACTTTAATGAAAAAAAACTTAATGAAACAGACCGGTTTGTCGCGAAATAGACAATCGTGAATTTAAATTTACACTTATTCAATTTACATCTGGTTTACTAGTTTTCGATGAATCTTAAACAAGAAGTCTATATTATTTCCTCATTTTTGGCAATGTTTAGAGCGTGTCATTTAAAATTATACAACCTATATATAATTGACGAACTTTATAAAAAATCAAACGAAGACGAATATATATATACAGTATTTACTATTTATATAATATTAATGAATAAGGTTGAAGTGAGATAAATAAATTTGGATTCAAACTTAGATAAATTTAAAACATGTTATTTCAACTAGGTTCCAAAATTCTGTAATTATATAGTACATGTAATATTCTATAAACAATAAAATTTGATGGCCATATATATATATATGTATACTATGGGAAAATTTCAATAATTTTATATTTGATATGAGTAATAATTATAATACAACACGGCGTGATATTTCACGTCATTGCTAATTGATTGTTACGTTATTCTTTGTCGTCATATGGGAATTCATGTTGAAATGGAATTTCATGCTATTTCGGGATCATGTCACCATCAAATCGCATAAAACAACGAGCTTTGAAAAAAGATCTGCAACAAGACACTTTCGAATCCAAGACACGCATATTCTGCGATTATATTGCTATACTACCTTGAATGTTGTTTGGTCCTAACCACTTT
The DNA here is from genome assembly GCF_964204865.1 of Styela clava. Classification (NCBI taxonomy): domain Eukaryota; kingdom Metazoa; phylum Chordata; class Ascidiacea; order Stolidobranchia; family Styelidae; genus Styela; species Styela clava. Next base: position 18,649,576 of record NC_135251.1, on the reverse strand, counting down.
GTAGGGTTGCCACCAGTGGTGGGATTCAGCCGTTTCGCACCGGTTCTATAGAACCCTCTCACGGAATTGTAAGAGATCAGCGAACCGGGTAGCAATACTGGTCACTGTCAATGACTTTTTGTAAAAGAACCGGGTGAAAAATATGTCTTTTGTGATGGAACCGGCTGACAAAAAAATTGAACGCCACCACTGGTTACCACCATATCCAATTTCCTTCCGTCAGGTTTCCCTGGAGTAAGGTATCAAACTAGGCCATTTCTATGGATGAATTGGCGTAGTGACACACGTGAACAACATCCATATTCTCACGAACTCAATAGATTTTATTTTAATTGCAATTATATTTTGAAAATACATCCTTTATTCTATAAATAATCTGTTAGTGCGATGTGCTTGTGCTCGGAGCAGCTGTTTCCACCTCATTGACTCCTTCCACAATTGCTTTTTCCACGACAGACGCAGCCGCTGTTTCCAGGACTTTCTTGGGTGCTTCCTTGTCTCCTTTTTTCACGCTATATCCCACTGTACCTTTTCTTTCAGATATCGTTAGCTTCTTTTTCGACCCCAACTTATCGTTACCGACTAACCGTTTTTCGTCGCCTTTACTGCGACTCTTTTCCAAATCTTCATATCCAGCCAATCGCTCGTCATTCGCACGTATTACACAATTGACTGATATGATTAGAAAGAGCATCAGAGCTAGTTGGCACAATAGCGCCAACCAAGATATCCAATAAGCGTATCCATATATAAATTCATTCGTACCAGTCGGCAGTGTTTGAAAAAATTTCGATGGGCTTTTCAGCCAGAAATGAGTGAATGTGGCTACTCCGATGAGGTACAAAATTGCTAGAATTCGAAACAAAAAAGAGTTTAGTAAGTAAAATAAATAAAGTAAACAAAAATCAGAATGAGTGATTTACAAAAAACGCGCCGTATTTCAGAATGTAAGAACAAATGTTGTAAAAATTTTAATATTAGTCTGTCTAGAGTCGAACGCTCAAAGCGAAAAAGTGCGGAGAAGCTTTAAAACTTGGTGTTATAATTCACTAGTCATATGCGCCTTCATTTAGCAAGCCATTGTCAAAGCCCATTAATGTTTTATCATCAAATTTAACTTTAAAACTTGTTAGGAAATTTTAACAAAGGTAAACAATGTTTTATTTGGTGTTACGAGAGAGATACGATACCTCGCAATAAACCTATATATCATCACGTGATCACGTATCATAAGCAAAAAAGTATTAGGCCTACTTAGCGGATATATGAAATGCAACGGAAGCACATTGGAGATCGATTGTAGGCCAAATTTTCATACTGAGTCAGGAAATGATGCTATGTCACTATGTGCTTACCTGAAAGGGAAATGAATACTTGTGCGAGAATAATGAAAAACTTGGTAGTTCTGCCACAAATATTTCTTTGAGTTGCGCCCAAAACGGTGGTAATTATTCCAAATAATCCAGCTGATATGGAGAAGATAGCCATTGCTTGCATGACAACAACGGGAGTGGATTGAACAACTGAAAATAATTAAATATAGTTTAAAAAGGTATCACGGGCCAAGAAATCGAGTAAAAAGTGTGAATATTTGAGACAAGATAGAAATGATGTAATTTATTACCCAAAAGATATTGCACTCATACCCACAATTACCGTGGCTATTGTGAATAAGACAACGCGAAACCGCAAGGGAAGCGAAGGAATTAACAACCAATAATACGCAAAAGGTACAGTCGTGACTATATTGCAATGTATATATTTTATGCTGACAACAAGAAATCGAAAAAATGACAGTATACAATGACAAACTATGTCTTCATTTTATTAATTCCAAGCGTTGGCAAAAATTATATTGTTTGCATGTGAATGTGAGTAGTTTTGACTGTAAGCATTTATTTCTGACTTACGCTTTATTGTTACTAAGCCAATGTGATCTTCAAGTCGATATAATCCAAATGAGAACGACGTTCGTCGATTTTTCAAGTGCACCCATGCTGTTGTAGACGCCGAAACAATTTGCAAAGCAAGTATAAGTATTCCTACAAGCGTGGTGATAATGCAAACAAGAGCCAAGGACAACTTGCAACAATTCATCATATGAACTTAGTCGAACCAGGGATTTAATTACGTCATACTTATGTTCCTAAAATACATTGAAGCGAAAATCATTTAAATATCATATTCCAAATTAGCTTGTGCTTATGAAAACCATGATCATAATCATATCAATCCAACATACGATGTTGCCCATCGATATATAGCTTATGGTGCAGAATATTTTCAGTGCTGTTAATCTTCAATACGAATATACAAGCACAAAATAGGACAACATTGCTATCAATAATAATTTCCTGTTCGTTGTCTTGAATCAAATACTCTATTAATATATTCGATTAAAGTCGGACCCAAATGTTATAGTCATAGTCAGTAAACCATTTGTATCTGAGGTTCTGTAAGAGGTTCGTTTACTCATTAAAATTTGTTCTGTTCATGTGAAATAAAGATCTCAATCGGTTTCTCTCTGAAAAGCATTGAGCGAGAACAAAAAATTCGACTTGTGCTGAAAATAAGTTCTTGTGAATGAATTTAACAACAGACATTTAGATCGTGAATAAATTTATCCGTTTGTTCATATCTTCTTGCATCATACCTCTTGAGTGCGGTCTGGGGGTCTATCACAACCCTCATATTTTGGCGCTCCCGAAGTATGTGCACCAAGATGGCGCACAACCTGAACATAGTATGTGTACCGGGTTATGATTCAGGTTGTGCGTCATATTGGTGCACATACTTCTGGAGGTCCCATATTTTTTCAAACTATATTTATATGAACCTGATGTGAGATATTTATTTAAAAAAGGCTTTTCATCAAATGTATTTGGCTACTTTTTCACCAATCTCTATTTAATCTTGAATTTTTGGATACCTTTCTAAAACTGCGTTGTCTTCCAGGGTATTAAATAGCTTGTTGATGAAATATTTGCTTATTCGAATACATCTTGTCTCAGCAGTAAAAAGATTTTGAGTAAAACTGAATCTGAAATACCAGACGTATCAAATTACTACTGTTATGTCAGACAGCCTTCCGCGTTCTAATCTGAGCGTGATTTCAGTCGACTGCACAATGCAAGCTCGCGCCTGCAAAACGGATGTTATAAATCCAACAGCTGGTGCATGTTGCTGAATTTAAATCATAATCGTTTTGAAATTTGGACTGTGCTGGTCATAGAAGGCGTTTATGCAGAAGATATATACACGTCAGAGGAAGTTGTCGTCGATAAAATATATTGACTAGCAATCGTAAATTGTGTAAATATATTGCAAAGTAAATCTCTTCATCGGCCTTAGATGTTATTGTTCCACACTGGTTTTTGTTTCAAACCTGCAATTCCCCGCTTCCTTCACTAAAGAGAGGCAGATCGATTAGTCAGCAGGTTATCAGGGACATTCAAAGAACAAATTTCGTGACTACAGCACAATGTACCAAATTAATTACAGCCATGGCGGTGGTGGGTATATGCAATGTGGAATTCAAATACCATTTCCAAAACTCCTATTATTAGATAATTGCCTTAAATGTTATTGTTTCCATAGATTTTTGTTTTAAAACTGGAATCCCCCACTTCCTTCACTAAAAATAGTCAGATCGATTAGTCAGTAGGTTATCAAGGACATCCAAAGAACAAAATTTCGTGTCTTCAGCACAATATACCAAATTAATTACAGCCCTGGCGGCGGTGGGTATCGTATATTCAAAGTGAAATTGAAAAGCCATTTCCAAAACTCGCATTATTAGATAAGGTAAAATTGAAATGACACTTTGTAATTTTGGGGGTTCATTACCAAATATATGGTTCTGGGCGACTCACATTTTTCAAGCCTTAGGCATTTGATTGCCCTTTCATAATCACTGTAATTTTCAATGAATAAAGATATATCTTGAAATTATAGTCCTGCGACAGCAACATTGGATCGATGTTCTCGTTGATAATTATCTACGAAAATAATTCGGCAGTAGTGTTCTAAGTTTTATAATTTCGTATGATTTTATTTAACTTCGATTCGTAAACTCAGTCAGTCAGTCAGTCAGTAATTTATTTATCACCAAGAAATACACACTGTACATACAGAACGAGATAAGAAAACAGAGGAAAATAATGCATTTCAGGGTGAAAGGGGACGCGATAAACCAGCATTGGTTATCGAGCAACGACACCTATGAATAGTATAACATTGGGTTATGCAAGAACAAAAATCAAACTAAATACAGTACTAAAGTGAGGAGTCGGACGCCAAAATACTAACGTTGGCAGAAATATGTTTAAAAAGACCGGATATTTCCGGACTCACTAAGCAAACGACTCCGAACGCCGATTGGCAGATAACCATGACAACTACGGCACAAACACGGTAACGTGTAAGTGACTGGAGCACCATATTGCAAGCTGAGTTGGACGGTACCGGCACTGTGCTGATGCATGGTTCATAAAGGCTGGGGACGAATTTGTACACGAGGATAATATGAAGAGAGAAAAAAGAATAAAATGTATCTACAGGTTTGGGCAACGGATTAAGAGATCACTAAACCAGGTAATTGCATTGAGTCACATTACTTACAAATAGTCATTTTGTGTGGCATAAATATAACTAATTTCAGAATTTTAAATCACAACGGTTCTGAAGTGCGATCGAATAGGTCATGTAGAACATAGAAATCATTGAATTAAAAAAATGTATATACACAACTGTTCAACAGTTCAATAGGACGGTTCATGCAGAATTTATGTCAATAAATTACATAAATTTAAAGTCACAGCAGTACAATAGCCTACTATGATAAGGCAATTCATGCAGAATATATAAGTCACTCAATTATAAAAATGGAAAATTCACAGAATTACAAACATATAAAATAAATATACTAATAGTATGGGTCAGTCAGACAGCTGTAGTAGCTGATCAACATAATCCCATTTTGGCCTAGACTGTGCTGTCAAATCTACTGGAACCAGGATCCTGGCATATGCTGGCTCTAATTTTTGAGACATTTTGTTTTTTGAAAAAGCGTGAATGTACCTCCACATATATCTGTGAGGGCATAAGTGAGTCAGTATATTAACAATATATATCAATAAAAGTATTTTAAGTAGATATCCAAAAAATTTGCCAAATAAACATTGATAATTCCATTTATTAAGAATAGTAAAATGTTTATTACAGGTTACTTGGACTCGAGGACTGTGGATCAAGTCGAGTAAACTCATTGTATGATCAAGTAATCCTGGAGAATTCACTTTGCAAATTCAACTGGACCGGTAGGTGGAAATCATGAGTTTTTTATACTCTATTTTGAAAGTGGCATAAGAAGAATCACGTAGGGTTTGGGGTAGGTTATTCCAAATTCGCACACCTATGAATTTGAGGGACTTTTGGGATTTGGCAAGTGAGAAGCGAGGAACAAAGTAGTTTTGCCTTGTTGAAGAACGAGTGTTATGTTCATGCACTGAACTTAGCGAGACAAAATAATTGTCAAAAGCTGCTGGTAATTGATTGTTTTGAAATTGATGCATAATTTTTGAGATTTCTAGTTTATGGATGTCAGTCAATTTAAGCACTCTAGTTTTATGGTATGAATAATTTAAATTCGAACGATATGGTGCTCTAGCGAGGATTCTAACGGCTCTATTCTGTAAAACCTCTAATCTATGCATGTTGGACTGAGTTGTAGAGCCCCAAGCAGCTATGGCATATTGTATATGAGATTGAAAAAGTGCAAAGTAAACGGTTCTCAAGGTGGAATTTTGTAAATAATTTTTTAGCTTTCCTAAAATCCCTACGGATCTTGACAGTTTTCTATGGATTTCAGTGGTGTGTGTATTCCATTTTAACTGACTATCAATGTGGAGCCCAAGATATTTATAAGACGAGACTATTTCCAATTCGGAGCCTTTAATTTTTATTGAAAAATTCACATGTCTAATGCGAGAGTTTGGACTGAATAACATGACTTTAGATTTATCTATATTCACTGTAAGTTTATTGCATGACATCCAGTCATGTATTTTATTTATTTCAGTGTTCACCTTATTTTGTAATGTGGTCAAATCTGTCGCACTGGCAAGCAGACAAGCGTCATCAGCAAATAATTTGCTCAAAAGATTTGAGCTGTTAGATAAGTCATTTATGAAATTCAGAAACGCAAGAGGTCCTAGTACAGATCCTTGCACAATTCCACAATGAATGGGCATCATTGGAGATCTATTGGAACCCAATTCAACATATTGGAATCTATTGGCCAGGTAATCACATAGTAATTTGCCCGCGGTACCTCTGAAACCGTAATGTGCTAACTTATGAGTAAGGATACTGTGATTCACTGTATCGAAAGCTTTTTTAAGATCTAAAAAAGTGCAGCAGACGAACTCGCCTTTGTCTATTTTATCATAAATGTATGAAGTAACGTCAAGAATAGCATGACTTGTTGAGTGACTAGTCTGAAATCCAAATTGACTTTTGTCGATTAGGTTAAATTTGGTACAAAAACTGATCATTCTAGTATGCAATAATTTTTCCAAAATAATGCCAATAGAAGATAAAACAGAAATTGGTCTATAATTTGAGGGATTATTTTTGTTGCCATTTTTAAATATTGGTATAACTCTGGCTATCTTTAAAGACGAAGGAAATATTCCTAAACGAAAAGAATTATTGAAAAAAAGACTTAGTGCTGGTGAAATAATATCACCAACTATTTTCAGGAAGTAAGAGGAGATGCCATCGTGACCAACTGCTTTGCCCTTTTTCAGATTCTTAATGGTATGAAAAACTTCCGATGGTGTTGTTTGCTCGAGGAAAAAAGAATTCTTCAGAGGAGTACCCAAGAATTCCATAAAAGATTTTGAGCTATATGGGATTTTGTCTGCAAGCTTCTTTCCTATAGTCGAGAAGAATTTGTTGAATTCTGCAGCCACTAGAACTGGGTCTGTGACAGAGGTACCATTTTCAAGTAGCACTTCAGGGATGGTAGTTTCACCCCTGGACTTGACTCTGATAATGTCATTTATGGTTTTCCAAGTTCGTTTAACATCTCCTCTGTTGTTTTCAAAGATATTGTGATAATACATTTGTTTTGATTTTCGTTGTAAATGCGTCAAAATGTTTTTGTAATTTTTAAAGTACAGACGATTAGTAGTATTACCATTCAAGTACTTTTTTTTAAACATATTATTTTTGTTTTTAATGGACCTTCGGATTCCTCTGGTGATCCAAGGTTTAGAATATAATTTATTTTCTCGACGAGAGAAGGGTCTCAATGGTGCATGTTTGTTAATTAGCCACTTGAGATGGTTAAGAAAGAGATCAAATGAGCTATTGAAATTTTCCTCTCCTAAGATAGCACTGGTGTAATTGTCACACATCGACTCGACTTCAGATCTGAATGAATCTGCAGAAAAATTAGCCATGTCACGTTTCATGCGACTTTTTGTCTTAACATTGACATTAGTTGTTGGTAGAATACACATTATTGGGAAATGATCAGTAAGATCACTGAGAAGAATAAATGACGATGAACAAAATTTTGTGGTGTTGGTATAGATATGGTCTATCAATGTATGGGAGGATGAGGTGACTCTTGTGGGTTTTGTGATAATTGGAAACACGAACTTGGACATGAGCATGTCTAAATATTGAGAAGTCGAGTTGTCATGATTATCAAGAAGGTTTATATTAAAGTCTCCTAGGATTAAGAATTGCTTTTTGGTTAAAGCCAACTTGTCAAATAAACTAGCCATTGCCCCAGTGAAAGATGGAATGTTTCGCTTAGGGTGCTTATAAATCACACCAATAATGAGGCTTAGGATTTTTGAGTTTGGTTGGGAATACTTCATCTCGATCCACAGGTCCTCACAGTTTTGAAAAGATAGGTTGAATTCATGACTTATTTGATAATTCACGGTATTTTTAATGTAAAAAAAATGCCATCATCAGTAACGAGTAATCGCCAAGTTAATAAGTTTATACTTATCCCAGTGGCGAAGAAAGGGCTCATTCATATATAGCTTTTATATTGGCCTTCCTCGCCGTCGCCGATTCATGGAATAGTTGACTGCTCGTACCGTGGACCACCATGAAACAACGAGGAGCCTAGCCACCCTCTTGTATATAGCTAGCTATTCACCAAAGAAATTGTGCCTACCAAACCACGAGAGTAATCAGCGCAGTCGGGTGTGTTTCTTGCCTGTAGCACCATCTGCCAACCGTCATTCTGAAGATATTTATCGAAACCGGAAAAATTGTGGCAATAGACTTGCGACTGATTTTCGTCATGTGACTGACTCTCTTATTAATTACTTCCTACTGATATTCTTTATTAGAGCAGGATTGTCCAACCTTTATGGCCGAAGGGCCACATGTAGTTTACGAATGATTGCGTGGGCCACTTAACATGGTAGTTATGTTCTAGTTTTCACTACACCGACTACAGGTTATTGAAAACACAAACAGAACCCTCACATCAAAATTATAATAACAATGAAAATAGAAAGATACAGTAAAGTCGAAAGTTTTTTTTATCACACATATAAATTTTAATGGAAAGTATGGCACTGCTTTCATTCAACAAGTTTGTCAATATTTGGTGCGATGGACAATATAGCAATGCGAACCGAAAAATATTTCGTGGAAATGGCCCTGAAAACTCTTGGACATAAGCTAAAACAACGCTTTTTTTATTTCGTCAAAAAGCTTAACATGTCGCTATTAAGGACATAAGCTAAAACAACGCTTTTTTTATTTTGTCAAAAAGCCTAACATGTCGCTATTAAAAGGCAATGGTAACCTAAAATTTGCCGTTTATCTTGGTTACTTTAATTCTTTTCATACGTGCTTCCTCTTCTGCCCCTTTCTGTGTTTCTGTGTGCCACTGAGAGGTTTTGCTCTCGACATCATTCTGACAGCCTCGTAATTTTGCCGGTGCAATCAAACCACAAAACGCCGAAAATCGACTAATCCCTGGCATTGTTACGTAACAAAACGATTTGAGCAGAACTAACATCAACGTTATAAGATGTGCATTACTGGTTTTGCAATGCAGCTTTTCGTTTTGGGCTTAAATTTCTAAATTATAACGCTTGGCCCACCCGCCACCCCGGGGGTTGCACCCCGGGGGTGGATGCTACGCCACTGGTCTTGGACATTTCTTATAAAATCCCCACCTTTTTGCTGGTCTGCGGAAAAGCTGAGTGTGCTTCTGGTTCTAGTATAAGAGAATTTTTACGTTTTATGTAGTCGATCACGCGGTGAGGAGAGACATAACACCGAATCTTCATTTTTGACTCAATGTCGTTCGACGGGTTGGATTATCCAATGAGCATGTATATATGCTCATTGGATTATCCAAAGTGACTTAGTCACTTTGGGATTATTCGAATGACTGGTTATCCGGTAACCCATAGACATTTTGCTATTTGCTATCCGGATATTATTTTGAAGGTTAACCGGATAATAAAGTAGCATAAATATTGCATATGCTCATTACTGATTTTGATATGTTTTGTTAAGTAGCGGCTGACATCCTCCAGAGAAAATAATAACAACTTTTATTCACACTCTTTTGTCTATATTTAGTCATCCATAAAATGCTGGAGAGAACTACTACTACTACTCCAACTACTACAACTATCAAATCACGAAATACGCAAAATAAATGTGATTTTTATGTAATAAAAGAGCGCACTCGCTTTATAAAGTTAGGTTGGAAGTACAAGCAGGACGAGAAAATGAGGCAAAGGTGGATGAATGGACGTGTCTTGGCAGCTTGGTGGATGGCCTCAGTCCTATCCTACATTTCTGCATTTAGAATGTTCTTTGGTTTGGCGAAGATTCCGCTCTTCTGAAACCCTACCGGTATTCTGTGGCTTACCGGTACCGGTACCGTACCGGCGGTACATAGTTTTTATTTTCATAAAAGGGGTAGGTACCGTAATTGAGTTTATGGCAGTATGGTATGGTAATTCGATTTATAGGTAAGTTACCGGTAACGATATTGAAAAGTTTGGGAACCACTGAACCAACTTAGAGCCTATACCTTTGATACTTTCCTCCACCATCAAGTCCATGTACCGGTATCTCAGTATCTGGAATAATGAATAAATGACTAGCTAACTAACCCCATACCGTACGGTACTCGACATAAACTGGCAACCTGACGACTAGACGAGAGGCCATAGTTTGCCCTATGTTTAAGCTGTCTTATCAGCTTTCCTCTTATCTTACTGTAAGGTTCCTTCGTCTTTGTACCCTTGTGCATTTGCATTCCTGAACTGCACCCATTGACATCCACACTCGACTCGCGGATGTTTTGGCCATGCTGCCATGCAAAAATGCACCACCAACAATTGATTTGAACCACATCAATTTGCCCCGGCGACAAATTTCCAGTTCCTAGATTTCGATTTGCATATAGCTAGAACTGTGGCATAGGCTGCTATAACCCGACCTCCTTATTTCGGCAGACAGTTCAGGGGTTATATAATTACTCAGTGATATATCCCACCAGTGCCAGTGCAAGACTAGAATAAAAATGGATAAGTTTGACTGTGTAGTCACTGAATTAAAAGTATGGGATATCCGATTTCCCACTTCAATGGGACATCATGGATCAGATGCTATGGTGAGTTTTAACTCCTGATTCAGTGATTGACTCAGGTCAGTAACGTAGAAAAAGCAAAGTAGCCCTGTTTGAAAAGTAATACTGCAATATAACAGATATACGTTACCTAATTAATGCAGAAATATTCTCAACTTTCTATTACTTTATTATGATATTTCAACTATATTTAACAGCATGGGGAAGTGGACTATTCTGCTGCATATGTTACTTTGAAGACTGATTCATCAGATGGCATTATTGGGCATGGCCTAACTTTTACACTTGGAAAAGGAACTGACATTGGTAATATTGGTTCTTGATACTGAATGTGGTAGTTTCAAGGAATACTAATGACTATTTGACTCTCAGACTTTCTGTATTGCACATGATGCTCTGGAAAGAGACTTTGACAACTTTATGAAGTCAAAATGCTGCAGGATATCTACATTCAATTATTCAACTCTGGAGCTTGTTTTTATGTTATTACAGTATTAATAAAGAATCGAAACCCAACTGAGTATCTGACATAGTCCCGATATACTGATATATCTGTACTTTTCTTTCAACCTTTATTTTAACAGACAATGAACATCATTTAAGTCAAGTTCTAAACATGGGTATATGAGAAAAGATCTTTTAGTTTTAGTAAATGGATTGATAATTCATGACGCACATTTTGGGAATTACTAGTCTTATTATTTCCATTTATTCAAACAACCTGTCGTGGTGCAATCTTTCAAGGCTTCAATTCAACGCTAAAAGTCTGCTGGTATTGTCCGGAATTCAAATTTTTTGATGAAGAGTTAAAATTGCGCTATGTATCGTGTTATGAACCCATATTCAAAACTTATTTCATATTACTTATGGTATAAATGTAATTTTTGCATTGAAACTTAATAATGACATTATTTTTAGTTGTGAAGGCAATTGAAGTCATAAGACCCAGAATCCTTGGCAGAAATATAAAAGATGTATTTCAGGGTTTTGGAAAATTTTGGCAAGAAATCGTTCGTGATGGACAGCTTAGATGGGTGAGAAATACATGTTCTGTCGTACTAACAGGCATGAGTTTGTTTACGATCAATGAATATTATTGTTGACATTGCTCAACTAATTTATACCCTGTTTCAGAAACTTTTTGCCAGTCATCGTTTTGTAGGACATGCTGAGTCAACAGTTTGACCACTGTCTACTTTTTGACCTGTGTTTTGTTGGCTATAGAATTCAGATTGTGGTGGCCTAGTGATTGCATCATAGGTTCAAATCCCATTCCCACCACCCCACCCAGGGTGTAATAAATTGCGTAGGAAAGGTTGAACAACAAATATTTTGATCTTTCAATTTGATGTAGCTTCTTGCCTAGCAGTAGTTGCTTTGCGGGGCCTTGTTCAGAGATAAAGGCATATGAATAAGTCAGATAAATAAATAATTGCGTTATTGAGAATACAAATGTCTTCAATGCTGCCAGTTATAATTTAATTAATTTGTTATTTGCAAAACAATTTAGCTCGGACCAGAGAAAGGTGTTGTTCACATTGCAGCTTCAGCAGTTTTCAATGCATTATGGGATCTGTGGGCAAAGAAAGAAAATAAGGTAATTTTATTTATTTTATCTTGTGTAGAAAGTGGCATTCAAACATTTACATAATTTGTTGACTTAAAAGAACGGCGACTGGATCTAAGCCAACTCTGCACATTGTTTGTCAAGCGTTAGCATTAACGCTGCTGATTACCAGAACAAGATTGTCTAGAGGTTTTGCAAGTTCCCTTTTAAATCTGAGAGTCTAAACATTATATTGTTTGGATATATCAAATACCAAATGAGGTTTACAACTAATATTAAACTTGCTAGTTGCTACACTTACAAGATCATTTTGTTTCAACACTATTGGGTTTGATTTACTGTATATATAGGTATATACAGTGGTGGGATTCAAATTTTTTGTCAGCCGGTTCCATTACAAAAGTCATATTTTTCAGTTGGTTCTGTTACAAAAAGTCAATGACAGTAACCAGTAATTCCAACCAGTTCGCTGATCTCATAAAATTCGGCGAGACGGTTCTATATAACCGGTGCGAACAGGCTAGATCCCACCACTGGGTATATATTATTAAGACAAACTATTACACAGGGGTTTCTCGATCTTTTGGAATGTTTTATTGGGTTTCCCATTCCACCAAAAAGGTTGGAAATTACTGGCCTATGTGGCTGATTAATAAAAGCCTTTCTCAGAAGCAAGAGGTTATACAGGGTGTTCATGTAGTCATGTACTAAATTAGGTAAAAAAAAATTGAAGTGCTTCATGCAACTAATGGTGACATATAAATGTGTATCAAATGATGTAAGAAAACTATGAATTTGTAAAAAATTTTAAAATTGAAATAACACAAACCTGGTTAAGATGTAATGAGAACTGACTCTGGGCAAAAGATGAAATTCTAATAGTCATATTTATTCTTGTTTTTATTATTGTGACAATCCAATATTTTTATAAGAAATTGCATGAATCAGTAACACACAATTTGAACGCAGATGCGTAATTGATATTTTGCATATCTGTAATGCTTAGACTTCTCTGTGTACCCAATGTGAATAGAAATTTAACTTATTTGCGTTATTTTTTAGCCAGTCTGGAAACTTCTTGCTGACATGTCCCCAGAACAGATTATATCATTGGTAGATTTCAGTTACATGTAAGTTACATTCTCTACAATGATAACAATTTCCCATTTTCATTGTGCAATTTTTTAACATATTTTGTTTTAATCAACTCAGAACTGATGCTATTTCTAAGGAAGAAGCATTGGAAATGTTAAAGAAAAATGAAGCAACCAAGCAAGATAGAGGTATGTAGAGATAGTTGATCATTTGATTTTTTTTCTAAGAAAATTTGCTCAAAACACGCCCTCATACAGAAGTAATAAAGACTTATCTGTGGTAAAGTACCACAAGGCCACTAAAAGGTAAAAAAAACATCGAAATTATGCGAGACTACAAGCAGTCAATACTAACAAGAATACAACTACGAAATGATGAGTTCTACATGTCTGTAATTCATGGAAAAAGAATTTATAATCACTTTATATCCTTGCATATAAGCCGAGTTCATTTCAAAATTTTCTGAACTAAGGGTCTTATACGCGCATAACTCTGATCACACTCAAACTAAATGTCATTATGCTAACTTAATTTCAACAGCTACAACTCAGACCATGCTAAGTTCCCACGATAAGAACGTACAATTCATAGGGTAGGTTTATATGCTAATTTTTATAAATTCACCGTTATAGGACCGTATTTAGGGAGTCTGCTTATATGTGGAAATAATCGTGTGATTATTATCATGCTCTTTTTTGCTTCACAGAAAAGATTCTGCTAGAGAAAGGCTATCCCGCGTACACAACTTCAGCGGCTTGGCTGGGGTATTCTGATGAATATTTAACAAAGGTGAATATTGTGGATTAGAAAAATTAAGTCTCGTTATCTTCAATTACAGTTGATGTACTAACCAGTTTTGTTCAGTTCCATGTGGAATATCATTTCCTCTTGGCATAGTTTCCTGTAAAAATTTATTTAGCATAATATGTGTTTTTTCTTTCAGCTTTGCAAAGAGGCATTGGAAGAGGGTTGGACCAAGTAAGTGAGAATCTAAGTAGTAATTTCTCTTAAATGAATTTTCAATGTGAGAGGGATATTGGCCTGTCTGAAGTATGATTGGATCACCAAATTCCACCAAACTTTTCCACAGATATGTAATACTGCTTAGCTTAAGACTGAAAATGTTTGGCTCTTGGCAGAAATATTTTAATAATCGTTATTAAGCATTAAGTGGCTATTCTTTGAAATATGAACTGGTAAAGGACACTTGATTTTTTATTTTTATTGGTTGTATAGAATATAGATTATGCTAGGTATTCCATCTTGTCTGTCTTAAGCTCACATTGCATAGCATTTGCCTTTATTTGTGGATTGCATACTTGAGTATGTTTTTCAGTAGGTCTATGGACGAAGACAAATACAATTCAGTTAATTGTTTTGATAGATTCAAAGTCAAAGTTGGTGCTAATTTAGAAGATGATATAAGACGATGCCGCATCATTCGAGAAAAAATTGGACCAGATATGGAAATGGTGAAATAATAGATTTGCAGTTTGATATGCATGAATTGTCTATCAATTTAATCAAATAATTTATCTGACATACCCCCATTATTAAGTGCTTGACCCAAACAAATTCATTCAAGGTATACTGGACTATATGTAATGATTATCCAAATTCCAATGTTCTGAGAATTTTATGATAGGATTTTTGTATTCATCGTCAGGGAGAAAGGAGTCGACAGGACGGCTCAATCATAATGTGACGAACCACGACCTCCTAACACTTTATAAGTCCATGTCAAATATGAGAATATGTGAGTTATTTGTTTCAGATGCATGGACTTGATAGCAGAGGAAGTTGCTGAGAGTCCAGCAATCCTTTTGCACATAATCTTCAGGAGATAAGAACCTGCAACCCCGGGTGGGGTAATCAGAGGTGCGATGACAAATGTATTCCCAGTGCTTAGCGTGATGTGTGAAACACAGAGTCTAGTCTGTTTGTCGCTACATCATAGCTAAGTTGAATTATGAAATAAATTTTTAATACATTCCATTTTGCTCTAATAAAAGATCAATATGAATGGCCACTTGAATGTAAGAGGCTACTGAATTTGGGATCACAGTTATCTTCCAGTTTGTTATGTTCAGTTCAATTACCCATTTTGCCAACCCTGGGTAGTTTTGTTTATTCAATTTCTTAATTTCATGAATTCGAAATTTAGATATGCTAAATCGCTATTAAAAGTTAGAATTAGTTATACTGGTATTTCACCGTTAGTTTCTTAACATTATACAATCTTGTAGATGGTTGATGCCAACCAGAGATGGGATGTCAAAGATGCAATTGAATGGATGAAAAACTTGACTCAGTTTAAACTTAAGTGGATTGAAGAACCAACAAGTCCTGATGATGTTCAAGGACACAGAGTTATTGCAGAGGTAAGGGTTACTTGTTGGTGATTTCTCAGAGGTTAATTAGAGTTTAAACATCAATTGCAGTTTCAGTTAAGTAGGGTTGCGGGCATTTGGTTAATTTATGCTAGTCAATTTTTTGTTCGTGGTAAATCTCCACAGTCATGTCTAAAATTGTCATTTTTAATAATTTCATAATTTAAAAGTATAAGATTTAAATATTCATCTTGAGGAAGGAAAACCTCATTGGCTTATTAATATTGCAAACCTCTGCCTCGTTCCCACCACGATAATTAGTCCAGATTAATTTCCAGGGAACGGAAATAGTGTGATATGGTGGTGGATGAATTCCTAATTTGTCCGTATGGTGATTAAATGAACCACCCTGCAACAGTGAGGGGTCCAGCCGCACTCGTGCAGATACCGTAATTATCCCTGCAAGATTTGACCTGTGAACCCTATAGCAGGGTAATGGGTGGTGCGATGGCATGTGTGTTTATACGCTTTGCACGATGAGGCAGTCGCCAAATTCTACTTTAATTAACAGTAGCAATAATGAAACTTTGTAAAAACACTAATGTATCATAATTTCATAACATAACTCTCTTGCCATATCTTGTCAGATTATTTGCTATTGCGGAATTTTTTACAGGCAATGGAACCATACGGCATAGGTGTAGCAACCGGGGAATGCTGTCAAAATCGTGTCATGTTTAAACAATTCATCAGAGATGGAAAGATTAAATATTGTCAGATCGATAGTTGCAGACTTGGATCTATAAATGAAAACATTGCTGTATTGCTAATGGCTAAAAAATATGGAGGTTAGTCTCTCAGTGCTTGGTATAGGTATAAGTTTATTTCGACTCCATAATCAGCATAACAATACATTTGACAGATAAGAACAAATAAATAAAAACTGATTATGAAATCAGGGGAGCAAACGAAACCTTAGATAAGGTTTGTAATGTACAAAATATAAGATGGAAGGTTTTGCCAAGAGGAAGTGGTACGTGTTTACTCACCTAAAATTATAAAGTTATTTCACACACGCTCACATGCACCCACCAGCCACACACACACAACCACTGAGAAATTATTTAAGTAAAAATAAAACGCGATAAATTTAGGGTATACTATACAGTAAACAAAAAATAAAAATAAATACTAGAAAAAGAAAAAAATTATTTGCCATACCATATTGATAATTTTGTAATGGTTGCCATTGCCAAATTGATCGGTCTTCTAACCGTTAATTAAAATATAAAGGGAAGATTCTATTGAAAACATATTGCCAATGTTAGTAGTAAGTAAATGTTTTATGATGTGAGGACAATAATTGTGTTGTTGTTACTCAAGTTATTATACAAGAATGTGGTGGGCACAGGGTTTGAACCAGTTATATCTTTAACCTTATGTGAGTGCTGGTCAGTTGTGGCCTAATTGAAATGATCAATTCATCACTCTAGGATTAAAATGTAAAATTTTATATCGATCGAGACTTCTGATGTATATATTCGGCAGCTACCAGGTTTGTGGAGTTGAGTTTGGCATGTTTTTACTTAAGTCGGGAGCCGGCATTCCGAATTTCCCACAGTTCGAATTTCAGACATTCAATAGTGATAGAAGAATCTTCTACAGAATCTTAAAAAGCATTAACTTTACTAAACATTTTAAACAGTTTATCGAGGAAAGCTTGCATTTGCATACATACACCAAAGTTTTTATCATCTTAACATGATTTTCTCGGAATTTGAACCTGGGTGTCTGAATTAAATTTTTTACAAACCAAAGGGGTCGGGGGTCAAAGTCGGGGCAAGGTCATTCTTACCCAGTGTAGGAGCCAAAATTTGTTTCAACTCCGACTCCACAGCCTTGTTAGCTAGTAAATTCATTGTCAGACAAGTTACAACTCTAACATTCAAATCACTGAAAAATATTTTCATAAAAATGGTCTTTTATTTAACTATGTTCAGAATTCAGATTGTACACTATTCATTGTCTGACAAATTTTTCCATATTTTTTTTCAGTTGCAGTTTGTCCACATGCAGGAGGAGTTGGTTTGTGTGAATTAGTTCAACATATAATTATGTTTGACTATCTTTGTGTTTCTGGCACAACAGAGGACAGGTATTGTTTTTTTTTCTTATGTAACTCAGATTAATGTATTTTAATCACTCACTCAGTGTATGCGATGAAGGGTTAATATGCAACATATTATTTTACAGGGTATGTGAATATGTTGATCATCTTCATGAACATTTTGTTGATCCTGTTGTAATAAAGAATGCTGCGTATACTGCACCCAAGGTAACTGTCATTAGCTGTGATTATGTGCATAATAAATTATGTCTATGTCAAGGTTGTTAGGATAGGATAGGATTTACATGTTTATACCGGGGGAGAGAAAAGACGATAAGACGGCTTAATCATATGGCGAAACACGGCCTCTCGTCCGGTCACCAGTCCAGGTCAGGTATGGGATTAGTTAGCCAGTTATTTGTTTTCGGAAGCATGGACTTGATGGTGGAGGAAGCCGTAACCGACCAGCGGTTACGTGAACCACCCTACGGCGGCGAGGAGTCCAGCAATCCTCTCGCACATGATCATCCCTGCATGGGAGACGAACCTGCGATCCCACGAGGGGTAATCAGAGATGCGGTGGCGAGCGTATTCCTAACGATTAGCACGATGCGCCACACCGCCGCCAATTATTTAAATCGCCGGATAGGATGTGTATTTATCTGTGGGGAGATGGAAGTATGCTTAATTAATAAACCCTTACTAGCGTGATAAATATCCTGACCATGGCGTCCTGTCTGATTACTAGAAGTTGGTTAATTGTTCCATATGCAAAAACTGTAATGAAGGATGACAATATACTAACCAGCGATAATGTCAGCCAATCAATGGCAAAGATTGCCGCGTCTCTGATCTTAGGCAAAGTTACCTTATTTTAATCAAGATAATACAGTGTAAAGCAGGGGTCGGCAACCTTTTGCCGCCCGCAGGCCAAAATTAAAGGTTGCAAGTCATTGGTGGGCCGCACATATTTTTAGAAAGTTAAAAATCTAATGGATGACCGATGAATCACATTTTATCACACAGATCAGAAGTTAAATTTTAAGCAGCGCGCGAAGACTGACCATTTGAATATTTTTTGCTCCAATAAACCATTTGCACTTTGCATCAACTTTTCTGTGTTTTGTTGCCATTTGTCTAAATTATAATTAAATTATAGGCTCATTAAACGAGTAATTGTGAATTGTATACTTGTTACGTTATAATATAATTTAGTCTACACGTAAATTCTTTTGCGTGAAGAATATAATCGACAAAATCAGTGAAGCGCAACGGATGTGGGCCGGACACGGCCCGCGGGCCGTAGGTTGCCGACCCCTGGTGTAAAGTAACGGTCAAATAATTTGACTTCCCTTTTTCTAGGACCCAGGATTCAGCTCTGAAATGAAAACAGAATCAATCTCAGATTATGAATATCCAACTGGTGCAGTTTGGCAAAAGCTTTTAAAAGAAGGAAAGTTTACATTGTGAGCAATTAATTGCCCATGAATAAATCGTAATTACATAGCATATATTAATCATAAAATGCCCTAATATTGTACATGTGATTTCTGTTTTACTACAATTAAATCATTTAATAACTGTTACCTGTCTGTGCAACTTTATTGCATATAACCAATTGATTATCCATGCTATATTTACATAATTATGTACAACTGTAAGCCACGATATATTACAACTACATTATGCCAAATTTACCATTAGTTCAGTTCAGACTTTTTTGCTAGAAGTTTTATGGCAGTTCAAAAAATAGCATTTTTTTACTGTTCATAATCTTTATCTGTATACAACCTATGGGGAAGGTGCTTTATAATTTATGCAACATTATGTTACTATTACATCAACTATTTTGCCTTTACAGAGTCATTGTAAGTGTTGTTTTCATAACTTTTTCCACCATTTCACTGGGAAGTTGATCACTACTATTGCTTTACTGTGAAACAATAGGATTGATGTGATCACTTCTGTGGAATTGTATACATGTTATTTATGACTATCATAAACAACAATTTGGAGAAAGCAAGCCTACATTTATAAGTTTCTAGTCCACTTCATGGTTTGAACTCTGAATCCCAAGAAGCCACTAAACTAAGACTCCGCAGCCCTGGTTGTGATTTAGTGTTACTATTTTCTCAATTCAACTTTTACTTACTAATATATGTGCAATATACATCCATATCTTGTCAAAGTTCATGTTGTTGTACAAGACTTGTGACCAGTTAGATGGAGATCAACATCACTGTGTAGGAGATGGATCAGAAAACATTGAGCGGAACAGGCGCAGGTGGCTAAGCCTTAGCAATTAATCCCTGGGCCGGCTATAAAGTGCTCATTTGTATGATTTAGACCAGTGGTCGGCAACCACCGGGCCGCGGCCCATCGCCGGTCCGCGGAAAGATTACTGCCGGTCCGCAGAGAGGGGACACAAAAATGGACAAGGCCGTAATAAAACCCCTACAATATAACCACTAACCTTACGACGAAAAACAGCACCCAACAGCAAACCAAAACTAGACAGGCACAACACTTTTGAGCAGCATGTCTGACTTTGCCATGTCATGCTAGGTCAATTGTTTCCTCTACGCCCGTATAAGAATGTCTCTCATCAATCCGAATACGGCATCTCCAACAAAAGATTTTCGCTGAGAACGTGACTAGAACGGCGATGCCGATATTGCCGGATGATTCTCGCTGAGAACGTGACTAGAGATGCATCAATACCACTGTTGTCACTGATACCGATCCGATATTAGCTTAAAACGGTGATGCCGATATTGCCGGCCGATATTCGGATACTATAATTATTACCTCCAATGTGCAGGACAGACGGGTTAAAACAATAGTCTTTGAGAAATGTTGATAGCGCACAATATTTCAGATTGAAAACGAGATATATCACATAATAAGAAATTGATTTTTTGGATCAAAAGTGTTAATTGGTTCAGATGCGTTGAGTACTAACGCTAGTAATCTCAATGTTCAATTCAATTGTTCAATGTCAATATAACGTCGTATTTTGTATATTACACATCGGAACATTCACTAATATTTGATCGATATATTTCTTCATAATTACCATGTAATATTGAAAATTTAGCAGCTAAAATAGCCAAATTAGTTGAGCCAGTTTGGCTGATAAATAGCTAAAAACAGGTGAATCCTATTCCCGACATGTGAATGGCTCATAGTTCACGATCAATCCAAGCATAAAATAATTTCAAGATTCTATCTTATTTTTTAAAATATTTTGGATCATATTAAAAAGCAAAATATATCGGTATACACTCAGCCGATACAGAAAAATTGACCGATATTGCCGATACATCTCTAAACGTGACTACACCACTACTGGCTCGTAGCTAACCGGTCATACCTAGTCAGTGCTAATTCTATACTTCAGAATCAAGATAATCATAAAGTTGGCACATCGAGTAAAATAATTAGTTTTGGCAAAACATCACATCAATACCCAGACTAAGGTCAGAAAGGTTAACAGGCATTGATTGTTACCCTCCCATAAATCTTATTAATGTAAGGCCTGGTTTTCCATATTGATAACTACAAAAACGAAACGTAGTAGGCTGGATTCAAGAAACACGTAACGTGTGTCAATGTCGACCATATCTCCAATGTGGGAACAGTTAATGGCCAACAAACAAATTGAAATATCGCCTAAAATAGCATCACCGTCGTTTCTAGTATATTGACAACAGTAATTTCCTAATGTGTATAATTTATTGCACCGTCACTTGAAAAAGGTTGCCGACCACTGATTTAGACTAAATATCTTTTGTTGCCGCGACCTATCTCACAATCCACAGGAACCTACATATGTTTGAGCAATAGCAGCATAATATATCCCGGACTCCTCAAAGGGGGTTGGGCAGGAATGTGTAAAAATTTTGAAATGACCAAGTTTGTTTGTTTATATCATAATACATAAATAGGAGAAAGGCTGTGGCGTAGTCAGATTTGGATAATGACCAAACAAAGCTGTTTGTTATCACTGCATTGTAAGGCAGGTGAGGAATTCGAAACAATGTTAGATGGCTGACAACCTAGAAAAATATTTGTGAAAATCTGTTATAGTAAAACATCATCACTCATTGAAGTTTTTACTCGCTTTCATTAATTCATTACGAAAAACAGCAACAAGACTGCACAATGAACTAAAACAATAACATGCAAATTAATTATAAAGTTTTATATATGAAATCTAGTTCTAAATGAGTCTATTATAAAAATATATTTTGATAACTTGTTCTCACAGTCGAGTGTAAAAAGTACAAATTCAAATTATAAAAATAACTTTCAATATATTGGGGAAAATGATAAAACTGATCTCTGACATTGAAAGATCTAAATATATATTTTTATACTATTACATACACCCAAATCATGATCTCTAAATTCACCTCTTAGTGTTTCCAATATACAAAATTTACCTACTTGCGTGGAAATTTGAATTTAATATGTACATATCAGTGATAGATGAGAAATAACTATCATTCACTTATTTTTTGAATCACTCCCTTGCAGCCCTCTATAAAGAATGTGATGCGCTTGTTAAAATCTAATATTGGTCGAAATAGATATTACCGTTGATGACTAATGGGAAAACGTGCTGAATGATTCGGTTATGAATTCATATGCAGTTAAACTCAGCACAATGTGAAAATTTGTTTAAGCTGCAATATGTGATTCTATTTAGGTGTCTACGATTAATATTATTCGAATCTAGATAGCACAGATTAATAACTATGCAATAGTACCGGTAGGCCATAAAATTTTAAAAAGCAGACAGACCTCCTGGAGTATGCGCACCAAGATGACGCACAACCTGCAGGTTAGGATTTAGGTTATGCTACATCTTAGTGCGCATACTTCAGGAGTACCAAGCAGACTGTATTAGATATGCTGTCAATGTGGTGATTATGAGCAAGATTTAAGTGCATATGCACTTCAAAAATCAAGAAACTGAATTAATATGTCAGTGTCATTAAAACTTGACTCGTTATTGTCACTAAACAAGCAGTCTGGGACTGGAATATCTAGGTTAAACATTTGAAAGTTATCGAAAAATTTGCAATTGCGAAAGTGCCTCTCCTCTGATACAGGGAACTAATAATTTTAGAAATAATTAGACATTGCAGAAATTTGGGGACTTCAAGACAAAACTACAAAAGTTTACTAAAACAAATAAAAAAACACAAAAGGACAACTCTATGTTGTATATACATATAGGAAAGCAAGCATACAGTGACTAAGTCCACTGTAACCTTGGTGCATGATTATAATATAGAGGTAATTATTAGAAATCGTCTAGATCACTGTCTGCCAGACCGTCCTCTTGTCGAGTCACTGCTGTAATGTTTTCTACAGATCCATTTTCATTCGTGACAGCATTGTCTTCTGTAACTATTTTCTTATTTTTTTCGGCATCTACGGAATATACGGATTCTGCAATATGTGAACCGCTGGTACTAACAATAGAGCTTCGCTTTGCAGGTACTGGACGGGATGCTTCACTTGTCCCAATATCACTGTGTATTGATTTATCATGATTATCACTTGGTTTGTCTGGATTTTCTTCGAGACTTGTACTCGGAAGACGCTCGACACTGACCTTCTTCTTCACTCTTTTATCATCCTCGTCACCAGATGAAAAAGCCGTCGATTTTGCTTCCAAATCAGATCCAGATGACGTTCCTGGTGTTTTCAAAATTCCTTTCTGTCGTTTAACGCTACTGCGGATAGATGGTGATCCTGACGATGCACTGACAGGTGGCTTTGAAGATTGTTTTGTCTCAGAGAAACTCAGCCTACCAGAACGAGATGACGCATCACTTTTCCAAGAAGCACTTCTCAAACTTCCTTGGTTTGCTTTGGATTCGGGACTAGGGGAACGATTGTCTAAACATAAAAATATTATCAGTATGAGGCGGGGGTGGTGGTTACTGCAGTGTCACACTTAACTATGATTGCATTTCAGATTATCAAATCTCGGGTTCAAATCCCATGCCCTGAGGATGGGATCACATTGGAAACCTGAAATTCTATCTAGGATTCTCAATCTAAGGACCATTGCAATTTGACCCTTCCAATTTGAGCCCAGGGTGCAATAAATTGGGTAGGCGATGACAAGCGCGAAAGATACCCTTCCTTTCAAACGACAGTAGCTCCTTACCTAGTAGCCATGTTTAGAGTGAATAAGTAATCTAGAAATATAGCAAAATCGAAGTTCCCATTGACCCAATTCTACATGCTGTATGTATTTAAGCATGACACTGATCAATACAAGAAAGCCATGAGTTTCTCACTAGATATGAGTGGCTTGAATGGACCGATTAGTTTAGATAAATATTGACACATATAAACTAATACCAATTACATGAACTACAATTCTCGAAATATAAACACAAGTATTAATCAAAATAACTTTAAGATCACTATATTGTGCAACTTACAAGATGACCCTTCATAACCCGAAGAGTATGCTGATGTGCTGCGAAATCCACGAGATGATATATCAGCGGAAACTCCTAAATCTTCTTGTAATTTCATCAACATATGTCTCATTCTTGATTCATTTAATCTGCTACGATTTTGGTCAAGGTGCCTCTGCATGACTTGCGTCAATACCCTTTGAAAGTAAATTTGTTTATGAGTGCTAATATTTTATGGTCAAGTTTTTGTATTCACCAAAGGTAAAGAATAAATATGAAACTTGAAGCAATTGATGCTTGATTGATTTATATTTCCAAAATTTTCGAACAGTGATACCCTTAGACGGTAAATTTATTTGTGAATGCTAATATTTTATGATCAAGTTTTTGCATTCACCAAATGTAAAGAATAAATATGAAACTTGAAGCAATTGATGCTTGATTGATTTATATTTCTAAAATTTTCGAACGGTGATACCACCAACGCTAATAAAATTTATCAGCATTTTCGTAACACTGGATTTTCAAGCAGTTGACTGTATTGGCATAGCAGGTTATGCATTTAGAGTTTGAATCTCATGCCTACCACCTCAATCAGGGTTTAACAAACTAGTTAGGCAATGCTGAATTAGAAAGCTTCCGTTTCCCCCCCCCCCCCCCCCCGAAATAGTAGCTATTAGCATATCACTATTCGCGGCTGCTTTTACAGAGAAAAAAACACTAGTTAAGTGTCATTTAAAAAAATTAAATTGACGGAACTAATAAACAATAACTCTGTGGCTGAATGGAAAATAGAGTGAAAGGTCAGCATGAGGCGATTGCTATTATGAATCAAACATAAAAAACCCAGCTAAGCTAGATCTGCTAAGTGATCGAGATTCTCCAGGACTTTTGCGCTGGCGGACCCGTATGCATAGAAAACAACTATGCCATCGAAAGAGTGAAGATTCAAAATTTTTCTGAACACTAACACAAATAAGCAACTGTGACATTTTTGATGAAAACCAGACCACAGCCTTAGGTTACAAATGTTGAACGATAAATAAAATGAGATTGTTCTTTGTTGACAATGAGAAATGTTACAAATATTATACAAGCTACAAGTGTTATTTTGCAAGCTTGGTCCTAGCAGATCTTACACACGCAGCATGCAGTATTCATCTTGAGCATCAATTCAAGAACCACTGTTTTCAAATATTTCTGTATCATACCTGTCTGAATAAATTCCTCTTGTCAGTATATCATTCGTCACTCCGTTGATAAATTCCAAATATTTCATTTCTTCTTCTTCAGCTTGAATTCGATTCTTTGTTTCATTCTTTGCAAACGTATCAGATCTAGGTAGGTGTGAGTAATACAAGTTAGAATGCATTGAGGGTAAAAAAAGTCCACTAAAATAAATGTTTCATGCTATTCAGGAAATTGAAAATGTACTATCTTAGAAGCAAGAGGCTGTGCAGTTGAGGGAAATTCACCATTGACTCGAATTTTGACTCCTACTCAGCGATAAAAGAAATTGACTCTAGCTCCGACAAAATCAAATTTTAATAGCAAAATCTGCAGCTTATGCAATCCTTTCCTGTTGGGAAACTCATTATTATTGATGCTTTTTGAGATTCTGTGGGAATTTCATTTTTTTATCACTACTGAAAGTTCACAAAGTTTTGAGATCAATTTCGAGAAATTCAGAATTTTGACTTCCAAATCCATGGAGTTCGAAAATAGGACTCCAGTGAAAACATGCCAAACTCAAAACTCCACAGCCTTGACTCGAAAGATTATCTAAATCACAATATTATTATGATTTATTCCAAACATGCATTTTAGCAAAAATTGCTTTGTACATTCAAATAAATATGTAAAAAAGAAGTATGTATGAAAGTAAAACTTATTACCGACATGCAAACTAAACAAAAATCATGCAACAACTGGAACCCTGTGTACATAATACATAAACAACTCATATTCGGCCGAAGTATTCAAACGACTAGACCAGTGTTTCCCAACCTGAGTCCGCGGTGCGTTTGAATGAGTCCGCAACGAGCCATAAATTCACTGCGAGCCGTAATTGTTTTTGCGAAACTTAACCATCAGCCACAATTTACCTTAGAATTTACATAAAACATGAAAAGCTTATGAAAAGTTTATCCATATAACATTAATCGAGTCAATAATTTCTGGATACTGAATGAGTAAGGCTTGGCATATATTCGAATATTCAATTATTAGAATAGCAATTTATTTTTCGAAAATTTGATAACAAGTGACGCGACATGTCACTTGCGCGTCGTTTAATCAAACGATTGGATTTAGTCGTTGTTGTACGAGGAATAATTTTTCTGGTAGGTGTCAATGGTGGCAACCTAAATTTTCTAAATAGAAAAGCGGCAATACAAAATACTGGAAATAAAACTGAAAACACCATAAGTTTTTTAAAAACGCTTTTTTAGACATGTTGCAAATTGCAAAATTTCGGGTGCTACCGTAGTATTCGTATCAGGGCATTTCCCTCAGAATTCTTTGCTTTACTGCAGGGTCCGCAACCTACGGCCAGCGGAGCAAAATAATCAGGCCCGCGACGATTCTCTTAATTATAGTGACAAAACAGCTGTTTTTACGATTACACCAATGACTTGCAACCTTTGATTTTGGCCTGCGAGCGACACTGTTGTACGAACAGCTCATATTTGTCCAATTCACAAAAATACGAATCGCAGAGTAAAATGATCACAATTAAATTAATATTAAAGCAAGGCTATGAATATTTTTTATTTTTATTCACTAATATACTAATTATATTTTTAATAAGTACTAAATCAAGTTGTACTTTCTAGAAATTTATAGCAGATAGTAGGATTTTTCTAACAGCGATAACAAATTCGCAAGATCGCAAATAATTTAAATCAAAACTAAATATAATCGGGCAGTATATTCTCACATTATTATGTTCGCAGATTGCCGTTGCATTTAAAAGAAGTAATGCTTTCATCTTGTCATAAATCAACGCAATCGCGAGTGACCATGAACACAATTAAACTAAAATAGGAAAACATTTTAAATTCTTGTCGTTGTCAAGGATTGAATATTGTGCGACAGAAAAGGCCATTTATACACTAAGAAGTCGGCCCTTTTAACAAAGGCGTAATTGCGTAGCATTTCCGATTTTGAAATTCGGAAAAATTCTGTTGTTTGGTTTTACTACTTCTTCACACAGAGTACGGTTGCAAAAAACTCACGTCGAGTCCGCAAAGGTTTTCGCCAGTGAAAAAATAGTCCGCGACCAAAAAAGGTTGGGAAACGCTGGACTAGACTCAAAGCGATAATTAAATAAAGTAATTATTTAAATACGGTAACTTGTGTGGTCAAATTTTATAAAAGTAATAATAATGATTGTGCTTTTGCTCCTCATGGAAATTAAGGTAATTCAATATAATATAACCAGAATGAATAAAGAATAACTACACTGCGAGATTCAGTTGCACAAATCATCATTGCATAATAAATTGCAAATAACCTTATAAAACTTCTTCCTAAACTGGATGTTCCAAGAAAATTCGTGCTTCCCGTTCCAGTTTGCCGAAAACCATAGTCATTCGTTGTACTAAACAATAACACAGAACAAATCTACACTACAGTGCGTACAATCTACATTACTGTGATACATACATTACAACAATTTGAAAATTAAGAGAGGTCAATTTTTTTTGTTGGCATAAAATATAAGAGATGTTAAATAGACTTTAAATTCAACTGAATTTAAATTTGATAAAATCAATTTTATTAAATTAGATTTGAGAAAGATTGACAAAAACATGCAGTCCTCAAGTTTGTTTTGGTTGCCAAAAAAGTAAAACAGGGACGTCAAGAAGGAATCGAATATTTGAATACATACAAAATGTTTTATTCGGTATATTAAATTTTTAATTTTAGAAATAATTTAGAATATTTTGATTAAAAAATATGTTGGTTGTTCCGAGCAAATTTAAATCTGACGATCGTAAGAAAAGTAGGCTTTGTGATAGCTGTACACAATACAACAATCTCCCAATTCATAGAATATATATGATATTTTATATTCAAAATTAAAACTTCATAAAATAGGCTAAATTCTTTTAATCCATTTTTGTCTTGATATTTTTGATTACATCAATGTCGAATTGAATTCAATTGCTCCTAACTCGATCTAATATGTAATGTTTCGTAATTGACCTGGACTCTCTGCTTTCTATTTGACAAATAGAATTTGCATATTCCTATGATATTTAGGCACAAGAATGTAAAACTAAATATAATGTATACCTGGCTTGACTGGGATATATATTATCATAAGTACGTTTTGATTCATCAAGAGTAAGTCTTTGCATAAGATCAGTCTGTTCTTCAATCCATCTTCTTTCGTGTTCCCTGAAAATATAATAGGTTATACTTTATACAGCGCCTTAATCAAAAATATATTCTACTACATTCAGAAGAATCAACACTTGGGGCTGTGTTACTCTTTTTATGAGGGGCTGTCATTGGGCTGCCATAAGGACAGCAGGTTTGATTGTAAAGGTATCTACATTTAAGATGTGTACTGCCAATTAAGTGCAATGCTTGTGTAAACCCTAGTGTTTCCACATGCTCAAATGTCTCTGGCTTGAATGAAAAAATGTGTCAATAACTGTGGAAAAATTCTGAGTGTGCCGTGGTAATAGTGCTAAAACTATACAAAATATACCATCGATTGGTTAATAAGCATAGGATTTAAACATTTGATTTTCAATTTATGATGCTGATAGATATAGTTACCGGTAAATACAACACACTAATAGAGACATGTGTTGTGTTATGCATAAGAGCGCCTTCAAATTTAAGTCTGCTCCAAAATCATTCACAGTAGGCCTACTTTTCTGAAACAAAAATTGGCAATTCAACTATAATATATTCATGAATTCCACAACTGAAAACTAATACATCCTTCAGTTATATTTTGATACTAATCAATACAAAAGTTTCTCAATAGTTTAGCAATATTCATTACCCTTCATGAGCATTATTTTCAACATCCATATCACAGCAGGTTGACTGCAGTTGCCCACTTTTTGTTCTACTTTCTTCCAGTTCTTCTAAGTTATTATTTCTATCAGCAAAACTAACTTTTCTGTCATGATTCAAAAAAGTTTCTAATATTTTATTTCTGTCCTCTTTCATTGCTTTATCGAATATAATACGTTCCTCTGCGACATCAAATTTTGAAACTAAATCTTTGTTGCATTCTTGACTAATCTTATCCAAAAGTCCAAGAACATCGTTTCTCACAACTTTTCTTTCTACTCCACGAAGAGAGGTGATTATTGTCGTGAGCTGTGTTACCGAGTATTTGATGATCGACTCACATTTTTCGATATCTTTGATGTACATTTTTCGCAGAAGAGTGAGTAGGCTTGCAGAGCACTGCTGAAGAGTAGTAAACCATTTATCCATATCTCTCTCATTTATGACGTTCTTGTAGCCAGGTGGTTTTACATCAATCCGCAAACCAGGTGGGACACTTTTATCTAAAATATGCATATCCACCAGACCCAAATACATAACAAGCTGCGATTTTCTTGTAAAAATTTTGCGCAAATAACGCAAATGGTTTCGGGCGAGGAGCTCCTGATTTTCTTGCTTTGGAAGCAAACATTGACCTGCCTTGACAATACACCTAGGTTTTTGTTCTTTGCTCATATTTTCCTCAACATCTGAACTCACATTCCAACTCAAGCAAAAGCTTTCACAACTGATTAATATTTAATTCTAGATCATTTCTGCACTAACTGTACCATATTGTGACATCACAATAATTAAAATACTACCTACACCTGAATCAATAACAATAACATTCAACAATGATAAGAAGGTCAAACAGGTGCATTATTGATCTGTTAATAACAAGTACTCACTTGTTATTATCATGCATTAGAGATGGATTGACACACACTAGCTGTGGAAGAAATAATACTTTTGTGCTTATGTTTTACCATATTAATTCAATAGTCATGCATTGAGCAGATGTTGTACAAACCTGCTGTCTATATGGCAGCCCAAAACACCATTCAAATGGCAACAATGATGATGACATCAAGGGTTATTTAAAATCTTGGGATAAAATCCGGCACCCACCCACTTCACTCAGGGTGTGATAAATGAGGAGGCAATGCCAAACTGAAAATGTTCCGGTATTTCCAAGCAATAGCCGCTCTTCAAAACTAGAAGTGGTCACTTTTTGCAGAGGCTTATTCAGAGCAAAAGACATAAAATTATGAATATATATAAAAAATTAAAAAATTCGCAAATTTTTATCTGATAAAAGAATTTCTCAAAGACATGATAGATATAGAACTCTTATACTGACCTGTTGGGTGTCTTATCCTGAGCTGATCTCAAATCTGAATAAGATGCTACTGGGGAGACATTATCTTCTTTAGATTCATGCGACTTAGTTGCAATTTTTCTTTTATTCTCTTTCTTTATGACAAGAGGTGGAGCATAATGCTTTGAATTTGACAGATATGATTTCCCCGATCGTTTTTTCAAACGTGGTGTAAAAGGAGTGTCTGTGTTTTTGAAACGTTCTTCGTGTCTGTCCAAGTAATCTCCGCTATATGTTTGATTTAAAATGTCCGATTTTTGTGACTTATTTCGAGGAGAATTTGGATTAGAAGTTGTTGATGAACGAGGACTGTAACCAGATTTCGATCGATGTTGAGAATGAAATGACGATGATGAACGTGGTCGCATTTCATCGTATCCCGTCTTAGTCACAGTTACTGAAAGTAAACGAGGTGATCCGTAGGCATCGGAGTCTCGCATCTGAAAGCAGCATAAAAATGAGCTGATATAAAATATAGATGTTGCCTCAAAACATATTTTTTCAAACAAATTCCACGGTTATCACCTGATTATCACCACAGCATGATGGCCTGGTGGGTAAAGCGTTAGACCTAACTATGATGACACCATATGTTAAAATGTAGGTTTTAAATCTCATGTCCCCCAACTCACCAAGGAGGTAAAATATTGGGTATGCAATGCCGAATATAAAAGATTATGGTCCTTTCAAACTATAGTAGCTCCTTGTCTAGCAGTGGCTACTTGTGCAGCGCCTTGTTTAGCGCAAAAGACATATCTAGAAGCGAAATTTATAAATTTATAATAATTTTTATAAGTGAGTCATATAATGATTTAAACGAATTGTAATCTACACAATTCAAAATCCTACACAATTTCATATTTACATTGTATATGACTTGTTGATATAAGAGACTAAGGATGTCTGTATCTAACTTGCACAAATATCCTTTGTATTAGAAAATTAAATAGTACAACTCAAATATAAAACCTGATTAGACAATGAACTGCTGTGTTTCATTTCTTTTTCAAAATCGAAGAGTTTCATTTGTTTTGCCATTGCTTCTCTTCTCATCTGATCTCGTTTCTTCACACTTGTAGTCATAGATTTAGGTGGTTTGTTGTCAATAGCAGCTAGAACATAATGCGAGAAATTTTTGAATTCTTGTTCTTCATCATCAGATGCATGAGTAAAAGCCTTGTTTAGAGCGAATAGCGTGAACAAGTAAAATATCCAAACATGCTTTGTTGATAATACCATTATCTGACATATGTCTATCCAATAATACCCTTATCTGGTCACCACCAAACTAAAACAAGATATCAACAAAATATTACTTTTAGCCTTCACGCATTTACTTGATTTCTTGATTGGTTCGATCATTAACTTGCCACTTTAATTATTTTGATTGTAAATCACAACTGTCCTAGATACAAGTTTCTGCAGTGATGTATAGATCACTTACCACATTGGCATCCATTGATAGAAAATCGTTTAAATACTTTCGCATAAATTGTATTGGTAAATAATTTTATTCCATTATTAGGTAACTGGTAGAGGAATATATTTTGCAACAATCAGTTCAGAACTACAGGGTTGCGCAACAAAACCCCATAAATTTCCTAATTAATTCTATGAAAATAAAGAATATTTTTCAACACTTGAACTTCTGTTTGTGCATGATTGTACCCAAAAGTTTCAGCTATCCAGGACACTCAATCCAGGGCACAGATTTTACATTTGCCCTAGAATATGATCCAAATGACGTGGGTTGTGTTTTTTCGGAGCACTCTGTAGTAAGGTAATAAGCAAATGAAAAAACTTACATTTTGCAGTTCCCAATTTTATGTAATGACTTGACATATGGTCTTGGATCATATACTGAGATGATAACTTGTTGATCGTTGGTTTGAATGCTGCAAAACATGAATTATATGTTATTCCATCCATGAAGCTTTCAAATAGAGTGACAAAATTATTAATGGATTATTAATAAGTTTTGTTCAAATAATAGTCAAAATAAAGTTGAATAATGATAATTTAAAGTTTGTTTGAAAATAATTAGAAGCAGCTCTTCCCAACCGGGAATGAATTCCTCTCCAAATGGGATTTGAATGGTTTGAGGGAGAAAATTTAATTTTGTATTAGCTTTGTTCCTTCACTTATTTAGTTATTTTTGTACACATTCATGAACTTTTCAAAATGTACAATCGCCAAGAGTGCGAGTTGCATGTATGACTAGCTAATTATCCATCAATAATTGAACACGGAAATAAGAGTTGTTATGCAAGTGAGGAGGAATGATGAGTGTATATAGAAAAAGGAGGGAATATATTTAAAAAGTTTGATAACCACTGATCTAGATAATAAAATTTTATTGTAATATGTCTTCTACTACCATCAGTGCTCATATGGTAATATACCAAAGTATGACATACATCAGGGCTACTCAACTATTTTCACAAGTAGTCCGTCCGTTTATAGAACTTCAAAATTACTGGGGTCCGGTCATTACAGAAATTTTATTTCATTAAATAGACGAAACTTCAAAAGCAATATTATATTAAATACAAGAGCAATGGCTCGCAAATATGGCCACAAATATCGCACATCGGTACCAGTAGGAAAAACTGTTAGGCTGTGTATTTATTTTGTACCAAAATCTTCTAAAACTATAAAACGATGCTTATGCTGACAAAATAAACGAACAGACGTGGTCTAAATTAAAGGGTCGAAAGGTCCGGATTAGGACCGCGGTCTGCCAGTTGAGTAGCCCTGACATACATGATAGCCTATAATCTTTTCAGATTGGAAACGAGATGAAAATAGATGCTTACGGCTACTATTGGGTGCCAGATGACCTTTCATAGGCCCCATCATCATGCCTTGGTTATTCATGACGGTCACCATCTCCGAGTAATATTGACTGTTTCAAAATATTTGACTGTATAGCCTATGTTGCTCCACATTGAATTGTTGTTATTTCTGTTCTTTAACCTGTAACTGTTAATAATATGAAGTACATAATTAGGAATATGGACTTGAGAATAACCCAATATTGTCTGAATATTTCGAAATTTCAATTTCTCAAATTAATTGTATTTCCAATATTCAAAATAATTCGATTTGGATCCTGAGATGTCATGAAATGATAAACGTGTGAAGTATGGCTGTTACTCAAATTATTTTCTAAATCTTAAGAAATGCAAGCGTGCATGCATGCATATTTGTCTCGAAATGTAATAGTATCTGCATAATAGTCTATATATATATACAATATAACAGAAATGGGATATATGTCTGTATGTACAAGGCGTTACTGGCCTAATACAAAATTGTTCGACATGCACCCTTCACAAATATAACAGCAGTATAAGACTGTTATGTTATAATGAGACAATAAGCACAATAAAGTAAATAGACAATTAAGGAAAGCACTACTGCAATGCACAATGTATGTACAATAGTCAGTTAATAATGACAAGTTCAACATGTCCCAGATGTAAGGTATAGCTGGATTGCCACAGAAAAATTACCATTTATGAAATAAAGTATGATATTAGTAATTTATTATAGAAAATATTGCTACAAAACGTGTACAAATATACTTCGATCTTTGATCATTCCAGTTCACGATTTGTTAGGTAATAAGTATTGTATCTTCTGCTTCTACATTCAGACATCTGTACATTCATAAGTTATACATTGACATAAATTAGATAAAAAAGAAAGTTTTATTGCATGGTTGATTACAGATTGAATTTTCCATACATCTGTATGAAAGGAAAATATATTAAACCAGTGTTGGAATTGAAATCCAGATTGTGAAATTGGAATAATAATAAAACATAACAGAGTTTTAAAATACGATAACTGGAGCTAAAGTCAGTAAGCAGTGGACTGGCAGATATTAAAGTTCATTCAACGTGCTAAATTCAGAAAACATTGCTAAACGCCGAAGTTAAGCAATTTACAAATCCGCAATTCCAAATATCGTCAGTTTTTCTTTAAACTTTACACGTGACGTTCACGGTTCATAAAATACTCTAATATTCTATAACGTTAAACAATTTATGGTGATCAAAGCTTACTCAAAACAGCAGATCTGTGCTAACGTAGGCCACTTACCGTACCTCGAGATAACCAAACAAAATAACTAGGCTACTACGCGTTATTTGTTTACTGGAATTCGTCAATCAAAACACGTTGGAGGTAGTTGGAGTCCACAATTTCACAGTAAATTTTGAAAGAAGCATATATATTAAAGTTCAACTTATATAAATAGGATAGGATAGGATTTACATATTTATCCCGGGGGAGAGGAAAGCCGATAAGACGGCTTATCCATATGGCGAACCACGGCCTCTCGTCCGGTTACCATTCCAAGTCGGGTATGGGATTAGTTATATTGTTTGTTTTCGGAAGCATTGACTTGGTGGTGGAGGAAGCCGTAACCGACCAGCGGTTACGTGAACCACCCAACGACGGCGAGGAGTCCAGCAATCCTCTCGCACATAACCATCCCTGCATGGGATTCGAACCTGCGAACCCACGCAGAGTCATTGGAGGTGCGGTGGCGAGCGTATTCCTAACGCTTAGCCCGTTGAGCCACACCCCCGCGCCAATGAAAAGTATATATAAGAAATCCTGAATATATACTACTACATATAATATGTACCGTAATATTGGAAAACATGCTCGGCGGAGTGGCGCATCGTGCTAAGCGTTAGGAGTCTGCTCGCCACCGCATCTCTGATTACTTTTCGTGGGATCGCAGGTTCGAATCCCACGCGGGGATGATCATGTGCGAAAGGATTGCTGGACTCCTCGCTACCGTAAGGTGGTTCGCGTAACCGCTGGTCGGTTTCGGCTTCCTCCACCATCAAGTCGATGCTTCCGAAAACAAATAACTGGCTAACTAATCCCATACCCGACCTGGACTGGTAATCGGTCTGGCCGTGGTTCGCCATATGATTAAGCAGATTTCCTCTCCCCCGGGATAAATATGTAAATCCTATCCTACATATTATTGCAAGAAAATATAATAAAAATGTTTAGATAAGGGGAAATAGCATAAAACTATAAAGGCTGGAGTGTAGCCTAAAAAAAGTATTCATGTTCAGCAAAAATTAAAACCACAAGTGCTTCGTAATGATCAATGACATTAAACAATGGACAAGTTTAATGTCATTGGTAATGATCTAATTCTAGCGTAATTTCGTAAAGGCGATCTATTAAATTGAACTACTGCTTATAACTAATTTTGCGTTCGCAAATGTTAGAGAAATCATATGTCCATGTTCCGCAGATTTGTATAAAGAGTGTTATTTTAATGCAGAAAAAAGAACTGAAGTTTTGATTCTCACCACTGGACATCTGTATAAGGTATCTACGGTGAAATCAAGCGGATCGACGAATAACAAACCTGTTGTAGACTGAGAATAGGATTTGCACATTTCTGTGGGCGATGAAAGCCTATAAGACGGCCTAATCATATAGCGAATCCCGGCATCTCGTCCGGTTACCAGTCCATGTCGTGCATGGGATTAGTGATTTGTTCTTAGATGCATGGACTTGATGGTTGAGCAGAGCCATTATATAATGGCTCTAGGTTGAGGATGCCGTAACTGACCAGTGGTTAGGTGAACCACCCTGCGGCGGCGAGTCCAGCAATCCTCTCGCACATAATTATACCCGCATGGGACTCGAAGTTCGAACCTGCGTACCGACGCAAGGTAATCAGAGATGCCATGTAGAGATGTACCGATGTATCGGTATCGGGTATCGGTAATATCGGCCAATTTTTCGGTATCGGTACTGTATCGGTATGGGCTGAATGAAGACCGATATTTCCGATATGTTTACCTTGTTGATATGATTCAGAATGTTTTAAAAAATAAGTTGGAATATTGATGTTTAAATTATTTTTTGCTTGGGGGAACTATGAGCCATACACGTCTCCATCCCCGCGAATAGAAACGTTCTTAGTTATTTATCAGCCAAACGCTCAACTAATTTGGCTATTTTTACTGCCAAGATTTTATATTGATGTTTTTAATATTACATAGTAATTATGAATAAATATATCAATCGAATATTAGTGGATTTTCTAATGTGTAAAATACAAAATATGTCGTTATATTGAAACAAAATCTTGCGCACGTAACTCAATGTATCAATTTGATAAGATAAGTAGGCTAAACATTTATTTATTTCACCACTCTGGTAGCAAAACCTTATGAGCTGGCATGGCCATACCCATCTACTATTTCGAATACATTCTAAAAATACTTTCGATACTGAAATTCCGAATAAATTGTAAAATCCCCCTCATAAATACAATCCACTTCCCTAAAATCCAGGAACATATAAATTGGGCTTTGATAATGTTATCATTGTAAAGCAATGAAATTGCTCTGTGAAAGTAGACCTAATAAGCATTACGGTATTTATACCTATAAATTGCGGTGCTAATTGACAAGCATAAAAATAAGAGCAACTACGCTCCCAGTTTTAAATCATAGTGGAGAAACGTCTTCATCAACAGCATACGCACTTTTTGGCACGGTTATAAATTCCAACTGTTTATCGTTAAGCGCTAGTGTCATTTAGTTTAGTCCATCGACATCTTTAAGCTAAATTCCGACTCAATTATCTCTCTACACAGGTATTAAATATTGTGATTCCATTAATTTTAATTTTGTTTAACTATACAATTTCCTCATATATATATATTTATTGCCGTGGCCGCCCAGACTATCTCGAAATATATATACGATAATATTTGCGATATATTATGAAATATTAAAATCAGAAACATCCTCGACGTGTTATAGGTATTTCTAACCAGCGCTGATTGGAATCCCCTCATGTCGGCTGTAATTTATTGTCGCGACGCACGATTACGATAAAACATAAAACGAAATATATATATGTGAAATGTTTTCAAGTGAAACGTGGACGGCGGCTCTACGGTGTGTGGGCGATATTCGAATGTCGCGTTATTAATATTAAATTCGAATTGGACATCCCTGGCTATGAGTTTTCTAATTGAACACCGAGACTACTAGCTTATTAAGCATCGAAATTAACTAACGCATTTGAATCCCAAACATCAATTTCTTATGAGGTATTATATTCCTTTTCAATCTGAAATAATGTGTACCACGAGTAAAGCTCAAAGACTAGTGTTTTAACCCGTCTGCCCTGCGCACGTGAGGTAATATTTACATAGTATCGAAATATCGGTCGTTTTGTAATATCGGCGACAAAAGTGCTATCGGTACATCTCTAATGCCATGACGAGCGTATTTCGAACGCTTAGCACGATGCGCCACATCGCCGAGCCTAATATAACTAGAATACCGGAACTTCTCAGTCACCCCATATTGTACCCACACCAGTAACCATTACCTTGTTTCGTCCCTGCATAGTGGTTTACCTTTTTTATGTCCAGATTCTATTTAACAAACAAATTCCTCCACCTGCTCACTTGCACAATAATCCAAGACTACTCCTACATAGTCAACTGCTGTCAATGGGCAACATACAAGCAGTTCAAACGACTCCGAAAAAATATGAATATATTGGAAATTGGAGATATCCTAGTTATCTAATAAAAGGAAAAAAAAGAATTCACAATGTATGGGTCATGCATGGTAAAGCAAAAAGTGTTTCAATCCCTTTATTCAGCTAAATAACACAGTAATTTATAATTACTATGTGCAATATAAGTAAAAAAACACTGTTCCCCCTAAATTACAAGAATTTTCATTGAAATTTTTCACAAACAGAATCAGGATTCTTTTGTTGTTGAAGCCTTTGTTGCGTTGCGATTCCTTCCACACAAACTATTTGATATTGGTCTTTGTTTAGACAGGAAATTGGTTTGATGAATCTGTTAAGATTCATTGATCCTTGTGAAGATTTTTTCACTTTCTTGCCCTGAAATATACCGTAAGTACCAACTGATAGTGACTTATTGCTATGAATGATTAAATCGAAGCTGTATTCAAACGATGGGACTTCAAATATATTATTATTTAGTGAATTAAATCAATACTTAAAGAGTTTGTGGTTATCTTAGCTTGTCTTCAGATTCATGATGAAATACTATATCCTCTTTCAGTACCGAACGCCGTCGCGTGCGGACGTGGCTACCTCGAGCCGAAGATATGCATTCGAGAAGTGAATCCCAGACTTAGTGACATCAATAAACAAATAACAGAAATGGCAGATTTTTTAATGATGGACTGGAAATGTGCAAAATGGAAGATTTCGTGATGGACGAGATTATGCTCTGCTCAAATATGGAGAAGACCGGATATACAAATGTTGAACCGTAAATATATATTACTACGGTTAAACTGCACTAACTGATATTTGAAAATTCACAATCGATTTTTACATTGGTGTGTTAACGTTTTAGTAGATTTTACTAGATATATGTTTGAGCATGGAACGGAGCATACGTTTTAGACCTATTTTATTAGGTTTTGTTCACTTTCCAGATTCTTCGTCTCAATCTTTGTGTATATAGGTTTATTTTGTTTTTGCGAATGAATCGAATTAAAATCGTATCTTATTATATCAGAACGGAAAGGAAAGTCGATTAGACGACTTAAACATATTATGTACGACGATCAGGTGTCCGGA
Organism: Styela clava; assembly: GCF_964204865.1. Lineage (NCBI taxonomy): Eukaryota > Metazoa > Chordata > Ascidiacea > Stolidobranchia > Styelidae > Styela > Styela clava. The sequence goes on along the minus strand of NC_135251.1, from coordinate 18,610,349 downwards.
CACCAGTAATTGTTAAAACACTACAGGATTACTTAACTCGTTTCAGATGCTGAGTTCCGTGATTGTGTGAACCACAGACCACAAAACCCAGAGAAATCCTTAAATAAGATCATCACAATTCAGACGTTTCTCTCTTTTTCTAAAAGATAATCCGTATTGTGAGGATAAAATTATTTTCGGCCTACCTTATTCTTTAACTGAAACTTTGAATCTCCTGGATCAAATATTAAAATTTTCACTGGAATCAATTTGAATTTTTGATTTGAAGAATCCTCGCATTGGATACCAATAATTGATCTGCTATGGCCTTCGTGTTGAAGATATAATGGTGGTTTTGAAGTCACAATAACTGAAAATAAAGATTGTTCATATTATCTATGTTTAGTATATCGTAATAAAAAGATTTAAAAAAAGAATTGACACCAAGGAAAACTTATGTAAATGTATAGAAGAGGTCACATCAAAAAGCATCCATCCATAGCATGACGCAAATTTAGTCTATCATCTAACTTGTATACTTCAAACAGAGTAAAATGAGATGTTGTATGTTCATGATATGTTGCAAGAAAGAAATTAAGAAATGTACAGTGGAAGTTGATACAATCAAACGTAAAAGCGATATTTTATTCATGATGTGCAGATTATATGTGATGCTAAAGAGTGGAAAAGTAGATACCCTTGGAAAAATGCTTCCTGACTATTTGAGAAGGCTGAGTGGGTATAAAACTTATGAATGAGTGAGTTTGCCATGACAACATTTGCTTCACAATAAGGCATATGTATTCATTTTTAATAAATATAATGCTCCAGCCATATAGCAAGTTTGACACTTTAGCCTACTTACTGCGATCGCTGTCGCTGATATTTTCACAGTCAAAGTATTGGATGATCCAGTTCAACAATAAGGGATGACTCTGTTTTGGTCCTGATGGTCTGAACGTAATAAGATGGCCTGACGTAATAGGTGATGGAAGTTCAAAATTAATAAAATAAAAGAAGTACATATGGATGAATATAGATTTATTAATTTTTTACATAATGAGAAAATTGAAAATAAATGACTCAGAAATGAAAATACTATAAGCGATACTTGTCATTGTGTGTTTTTTCTTTCTCAAGCAATTACTGTGACTTTTTTAAGGAAGAAATTGTATATATACAAACTGGATATCTGTTATACAGATTATATTAATTACATTATTAGAAAACATCACAAGTGTCTTTAGCAGAACGAAAGAAACCTTGGAAAATCAATTATTCTGCAATGTAGACCGATGCTGGCAAGAAATGCAAATGCTTCTGTTGCTCCGATCCATTTTCTTGTTCCAACCACTTTAGATTCAAGTTGTTCTCGACCTCTTGCATCAAAACCTTCTGACCAAGCTGATTCAATCAATTCCTGGAGTTTTGGAATTGAAGGTATGTTTCCTATTTACAATAAATAATTTTAAATAGTGACTATTCACCAGTTATTGAAGTGTATAGAAGAGGTTATCTGGCTTTTCCTTTATAATGATCAGAATCATCTAACATCAACTCAACTTTACCATCAAATTTTTTCTTCATCAAGTCTTTGTAGTCGCAGTTTTCATTTAAATTTGAAATTATCATTTGAATGTTCCTGTAACCACAACCCCAACCAGAATCGCCAGGCCCTCGACCTGAAAATATGTGTGATTAATATGTAATAATCCTGATGTAAAGTTAAAATTTTGAGAAAATATATGAGACAACAATTCTTTTCAAAAGCCTAGACATTGTGGAATTTGTATTCGCAAATTTTACATCTTAAAGCAGCCTGTATAAGCCTTATACTTGGAAAATGTACATATATACAAATAAACATATGTGATTATACCCTGGGGAAGTAATTGATTACTCTGCAATTTGCCCATAAAGTGGTTGCAAGACATTATGTTGGTATAAATATGACGTACACAATTCAGTTTAGTTTCCTACAATTGTACCATAAAATCAGTTGATATGAAGATACATATTAGTACATGAATCACCAATAAAATGAGTAGATGATGCCAGCCAAGTTCTTGTACCAGGTTTCACAGTTTTTTCTAAATGTGTTTTTAATAGCCCATGAACATCAGAGCGAATTGTCATACCATCATCAATTCCCATTTCCAATTTTTCAAGCATGTTAAATTTGTCACTATAGATAAAAATATTAAAAAAGATATTCATTTTAAAACACTTCACACCAATAAAACAATTCACTAAATCAAACCTTAGCAAGAACTCAAATGATCATGTATATTATGGTGGTAGGCTAAAAATTAAAATCAAAGAGTAACTCTTGCTTTGGTGCAAAACACAGAATCCATAATTGTACAGAGCAACAATAGCTTCAATATAAAATGAGTCCTTTCAACTTTTCCCTGAAATGTTTAGATGAACCAAATTCTCAATGTCATACCTTTTTATTATGTATAAAATATGAGAATCTCTGTTCTTTAAAGAATAACAATTGAAATCTTAACTTAACTTGAATACATTAAAGAATACATCTCAAATGAAACTATAGTTAAAAACAACACGGGGCCTTATTAATATTAAAACTAAGAGATGTTTTGGCTAGATTCCTATCTCACAAGGAAATGAAAGAAGCACTCAATACCAGAAATCCTAACACATTACAACAACATTTGAATTAATGAAAGCAATACTCCTGAATATTGGTATTTAACCTCATCATACGATTTTGAGCGAGCTAAATCATTTACTTTTAAAGCAAAATTATATTTGACAGGAGTTTATAGTTTTGATCAAACAGTAAACATATACACTCATGATTCTCATGACCATATCTACCTGTAATAATCAAAACATGATGATGATGCTCTTCCAACTTGTTTATCCATATTTTTAAACGCTTGATTCCGGAAACCAGTCCTTTGGTGTTCTTTGCCCATTCCATATTTACTCCTTAATTCTTCAAAATATAAGTTTTCCGCAACGTCTCGACTGGCTTGTAGTTCGAATCTTTCTTGCTCTTGTAACTCTAGAATGGAGATATATTATTAGAGTATCAAAGTGTAGAAGTGGTGTTACAATGAGGTTTATTTTGATAGCACAAAACAAAAATGTAGATCGGAGTAAACTCATTTGGAGTAAGCCCATTTGAGCAAGAGTGATGACAGTCGCTATACTATTGATCTTATTTAAATGAGTTTTTGTTAAAGTTTGTGTGATTCGGGACTAAATAATTTTTATGAGATGCTTCACACCAGAGAAGAAAAGACATGAACATAGGAATCCATTAGATTAGGAAAAAACATACTTCATAAATTTAACATCTAATACCGCAATCATTGCATCTGAACCTAGGTTGGCCAGGACCCAGACTAGCAAACCAAGCAGTAATAAGAAGTGAAGATACATATAAGAAACTTTGTGAGCCAGAAATAAATTATAGCAGAGAATTTTATCTGTAGACGCATCTTAAAAATTTACTTATTAGTTACTACATAAACAACTTTTCAAATAGGCGAGATAACTTTGATACATTGAATTCTTTGCAATATAGTAACTTAATATACAAATCATACTTATAGCCAACAGCTCATCTTGTGTGTAATCAGATTTTACTGACATATGTCCCTGTTCATTGTCAATAAAATGAGACTCTGTATGAAAAGTTAGTTTGTCAACATTGTCAAATCCAGTTAATTGACAAACAGGACAACTTAATACTTCTGATTGAGATGAATCAACATTGTTACTACATTCTCCATTAACCTCACTCCCTGATGATGCTCCACACTCATCTGCAACAGATAGGATTTTGTAACACTATACTATATTTAAGCTTTAATTATCTAATATCCTGACTAAGGGGCTTTCAGTAATTATTGATAGGCCTATGAATGATTACGCCAGTGTTTTTCGAGCTTTTATGATCTGTGGCCGCCATTCAATGTATCTTTAACACTTGTGGCCCCCTGATCTTTTCAAAAAAGACATATTTTTGCTTCTTATGCGTTTCTGTTAGTTAGTTTATGCAACACATTCAATAATGAAAGGCCAACTAAAGTAAGAAAAATCCTATTACAATCAACAATTTAGGCAAATCTCTGTCAATTTACTGTGAATAAATGTAGTCACTGCTAATAGTACCTTTAGTCATGTCCTCCAGAAAACCAATTCATGGATCACTAGGGGAGGCTTAGGACCCAGTTTGAGAAACTTCATACTCTGTTTAGGTAACTTAACCAGAATTTACATTTGATATTCAAAGAGTATGTTAATAAATAAATCAAACTAATGATCAGACCTTTCGCACCTTCAGATTTTGCTTTAATAAATTAAAGTGGATACCTTTCTTTGGTGTACGCATTTCCTCCTTGTGAACATCCATTACATGGGTTTCCATCTTGTTTTCATCTTTATTGGAAACCACGTATGTACAAAATGGACATTTTGATTTGTCAATATCATTTTCCCTATTGCAAGTTGCATGATCCAATTCAATGTGCTTTGTCATTTCATCTTCAGAAAAATATCTCTGGCCACATATTAAACATGAATCACACCAACTTTCATCCATGATTTTGAACAGAAGAGTATTGAGTAAACATTTGGTGGGACAGAACTTATATTCAGTATATTACTAATCAGTAAACTAATCAAGTAATCACTGAATCATAAACACAAAGAATTATTCACCATTGCCGAATGTAGGCTTACTTGTCAATTAAAAAACACATTTGTATATGCACTGCATACAGCACATCATTAAAAACATGATGTTCAGATTCTTAACAATATTATTTTTCAATTTCGAAAACAGTACCAGAATAAGAAACCCTACGCAACATTGTATTTCAATTCCATGTATGAGTGTTCAATTAGCAATGTAAAATAGAATGTGCAACAGAAATTACACACTTAAATATGTAAATACAGAAATCAGGAAATGGCAAATTTTCAAAGTTCACCAACAGCAATACAGATCTAAAGCACTGATGGAAAAGTCCCAAAGGAATCGCTGAAAGTACACTATGACTATAGAATCAATCTTGCTCGAAATGCAAAATTAGCCTTTAGGACAATTTGAAAGCTACAGCATGATAAATACGTCTGTCTACACAGTATATCATATCATAATATAGTGAATTAAAAATACAGTTAATTGGTGGAATTTGTACAAAATGATGCCATAATGACAGTATATATGCAACATCAAACGAATATTTTGAATTAATGGTTTGTTCTGAGAACTTCTGACACTATTTCGTTCATTGGCTTATTGAGGAAGCGTCTTTGACAAATACAGGTGATTCCCCATCATTTTCTGGTACGAAGGAGTGTATGGAGTCACGAGTTGACAATATTAACGTCAAAATCTCTCATCCGGTTACCATTCCACGTCGTGAATGGGATTAGTTAGATAGCAGACTATATTTTTTTCAGATGCATGGAACCGATGGTGGAGAATGCTGTAACCGACAAGCGTTTATGTGACGGCGAGGAATCCAGCGGTTCTTTCACCACAGAGAGTCAGCATTGTCCCACACGATATTCGAACATGCGAACCACGCGGGGTAATCAGTGCGGTGGCAAGCGTGTCCCTAACCTGCTTTTGTTCGGTAATCGAAAAGTTTTGAATAGTTACCCATAAATTACCATACATTTATGCTGCCGACACACACACACACTGTTTTGCTAAATTCCCGTCCTTAATCTTGTTTGTATGTTTACGAGAAAAATCGCCATTTCTTAATTCCTGCTTACTTTCTGTTGCGTAGTGTCCATTGCCTGTTTAGTTTACTATGTGCTCGGCCTTGGTGATTACCGACAACGTTGAATAAATAAAAGAGTTTGATTTGAAAATTCCATAATCAAAAAATGGAGAATTCTGCAAAATGGGCAAAACCTTTATAAACACAAACCTGGTTAATTAAACTGTAGCGAATGTGCATTGTGTAACTATGAATTATAATGTATTTAACCCTTTCATTTTAATAGTGTGTTCCGTTTCCCACAATAGGTCATTTATTGTAGCAACACTGAGTACTGATTACATGTACTGCCTTTCTCGTATCGACCAATTTGATGACGTATCGTCCCGGCTTGCCGAGAGGGCTGCATAATATTGTGTTTGGATTCACTTCTGTTTTTACTGCGTTAGGTGTGATGTGTTTTGATCCACTTCTGTTTTTACTTCGTTAGGTGTGATGTGTTTTGATCCACTTCTGTTTTACTGCGTTAGGTGTGATGTGTTTGGATTCACTTCTGTTTTATTGCGTTACGTGTGATGTGTTCTGATTCACTTCTGTTTTATTGCGTTAAGTGTGATGTGTTTTGATTCACTCCTGATTTACTGTGTTAAGAGTTAAGTGTGTCTCAATTTTATCTGTTTCGGAATTTGGATTGTGCATCTTCCTATAATATACAACAACGATTAGCATCAACACTGTGCGCTTATTATCGTCTGAAGGAGTCCAGATTGGAGTCATATTCCATAACGCGTGTCAAAACAATAACGCGGGAATCGAACTTAAATATATAGGGTGATAGTCAATATCCCCAAAATCCATCTCATCTCTTTCTCCCTATAAAACCAGGCTTGGGTAAGAAAAATACACAAATGTATTGAACTTTCGGGCTGTTATACTTTTAAAACACTTAAGTTGATAATGACCAATTCAATCTGATATTGCCTTACTTTAATTGTCCTGGAAGGATTAAAAAAAACGGAAATTCCCATTCCCTTTTGAAACATTCTCCGCGATTACGCGGATTATTATTGTATTTAGTTTTGATACTTATTTTTGCGAATTCTTTATCGCCGTTAAAAAAATCTCAAGATCTGTGAGAAAATCCCATAGAGTACAATTAAATACATATAAAGTATATCAGTATATCAAAAATACATATTCATCGCCTCGAAATCCCCGCGGAACGACTTTTTCGACGGATAATTATGATTTTTCTGTTGTGCAAAGTAATCAATCCATAACCGACAGGGACATTGCCTTCAATTTAACCTGCGATTGCGTCGACAAAATGGAAGTATGATTACTCTAAAATACCACGGCAATCCGCGGACATGAAAATGTGTGGTAAACTGCCCGGTTATATATATCTAGTTTTGAATTTTGATAAATATTATTATACTCAGATTATTTTAAAAATAAAACCGTTAGAAAAATCTCTAAGTCTTCTATAAAATCTCATGGAGTAAAATTTATTTTAGTACAATAAAAATTGATTGAATATACTTTAATTAATTATCTTATAATAATATATATCATCACAACTTGGGAAAATATCAAAAAGAAGAAAGAGGTTCGAGTCTTAATACCAAAGTAAACAATGACAGCAAGAATATCTTTTAAAAAAAATTGTGTGTCTGCATGTATGAATAATTGTCCATTCCTCACTTGTAATAGCAATGGACTTTACGGAATTACTTTACTCAAAATTTGGCATTGGAAAACTAAATAATCACATAAAATCTGGAATGTATGAAGATATAATTAAAATAGAACACTTATTCATATTTGTTGATTTTTAATATTCTCGACAATTAACTTAGATTTCCAAGTTGTAAGTGAAGTTTTTTGAAAACATTGCATGAAATGTAGTAAACACAGAACATAATAAAAAATAACTGTTTGTTTATATAAGTATAAAGTATTGAACTACAGCATATCACATCTATGAAACCCCAGTGTTTCTATATTCAAAATATATGTGATATATATTAGTGAATTAATCGTTTGCAACGATATATATGACTAGTTCAGTCTGCGTCATCTATATCTGTTCATAGAAGCATAAATGATGCAATAAATCCCTCATATTTATTTTTAATGTTTTAAGACTATTTGGCAGGCTGCTAAAATATCCTAATCCATCAAATTTATAATGGTTGTCAATGTCAATGGAACTGGCACAAATTCCTGACTTGTGACGCTATGGTCGGAAGACTTCCATTTGTTTCTGAATTCATGTGAGTTAAGTTTTAAAGCTTGAGTTAAAAACATGTTTCCATCTGTAAAACTTTCAGACATTGGAGAGAGAGAGAGGGGACCAATTCCATCATCAACTGTAGTTGACGTACAACAATCTGTAAAGATCAAATCCTCGGTAAGTTCAGATCCTCTGGTTGGTGTAGCAGCTTCTTTAATAGTTTCATATCTATAGCAACTGATACATAACAAAGGCAGAGTGTGTATTTGCATTAAAAAAAATTGTATAATCTTCGATTTGATAACAAGGGAGCTATGCTCAAATACGTGAACACTGAATGTAGAACTAAATATTTTATCACCAATTCCCCAAAAATCATATGCGGTAACTGTATCAGGGTAACGGTACAGGGACTGTCATAGCTTTTCCAGATCCTGTGACGATGATCCATTCTCCATGATTCAGTTTCAACGTGAATTGAAATAGGCGCTGATCCGAGTCATTTCGTGTTACCAGATCAGGTACCGCAGTACACAGTTCGCGATAAAAAAACCTCCCACTTTAGAGGTCCTAAGATTGCCCCGATATTCGGATATATGAAACAAGAACAACAAGATGATGGAATGATAAAAAAAAAGATCCATATAACCACTTGACGAGAGGCACAACATTTTTTTTTTGCGAAGCGATTAGGGGTGTGAGTACGTTGTTGAAAATTGAGTAATTTTCCAATAAAAGTTAAGCTCTTTGATGTAGTTATTTGACAGTGGTGTCTATGTCTAGGAGCATTGCTCTCTTGTTTTTATCCATCTCAGTTAATGATTGGTGCTGTAACCTGAATTCGATCGTTAAAATAAAATAAAGCGTAAACATATGAACATGCCCTTTATTGGTTTTGTACACGGACTGACCTAAACCCAACAAAACGTTGAACAAACACTGTTTTATACCAATTTTCATTATTTGTTATATATTTACGTTCGAGTTGCTATTTGCAATGTGTGTCATTTTAACGACAAATGTTCAGAATAGTTCCCATAAATGCACAGTAATACGAGATGTATTCAAAACTGGTGGATATATATATATATGAATATAGATACAAATGAGTCATATAGGGAAATGTAGAATAGTAGCATCATGCGACATATAATGAAAATATGATTTGAAGCATAGAACTGTTTTACAATTTCGTTAAAATCAATAAACTTTAGTTCAGGTAGATATAAAACCCACGTGCTAGTTCAAGGTGTCCATATCGAAATAGTTTGATAATCTAGAATTTTCATAAGGTCAATTTCGCAAAACACTATGTCCGTTTGTGTAACGGTTAATAAAAATAATGATTTCGTGATGATGATAAAGTCATTAAACATAAAATAAATACCCTTCGTGGTTTTATACAAAATGAAATTCTCAGTTTGCAACGAATTATTCCATAAAATGATGTCTATAATGATTGATAAAACAGCTAGAAAAACGAACTAAAACATGGTAAATTTTATTGCATTATTATTGCAATTTCCGGCATTATTATCAAGACATACCAACAGTGAAGAACAGATAGTTTGGAGTTGACAGACTGAAATCTACGAGTAAATATGGAGGTACAGGGCACAGAATGTTAGAATCGACTCTTCGTTCCACATACGAATATGCATTGTTGTGAGATACTTTACGTTGAATCTGGTACAATAACACTGATCAATGTGCGCAAATTTGCAGAATTCATAATGTAAAACGACTTGATCTGGTGTTTTATCAGACGATCATTAATAGATTTCACTTTGGGAACTTATTTTCTACACTTTATTCGAAGTAAAAAGACAGACATTCATGCGCATATATGTTAACAAATATTAAAACAGAGCATTATCATACTGTACAGAGCTAACATACTATTTGATACAGCGGTGACAGTTATGCATAGACAAACATTTACAATAATAACTTGACAGACATTATACAGAACATAATATGGCCCAAGCATGAAATGGGATATCGAAGTATAATATTTCATTTAATATGACGGTTCATACTGAGCACGCGGAAGAGGAAATGGCAAAATATGCCAACAAAGAAGCACCACAAAAGAGCTTGCGCTAGGCAAATAATTTCGGGTTAGGCGGTAACCCAAAGCACCAATGTCTGAAGAGATAACGAAAGCATTTTAACAATGAAGACATCATAACTACGCTCTTCATTGAGCGACGGTCCGAAATAATTTATTTTCCCCATTATTCGATCAAAACCGCGTAACACATTCACTTAACTACGCCAAACAAAAGTTATTGGATTTCGCGTCATAAAGAAATTTAATGATTATACAATGACAACGGGATCTTGTTAAAGAGTCGTGTTCACAGCATTTATTTTTCTCGTAATGTGAATTTAGAGACAAATAGGTTTACCGTTAAAAAGGCTAATAGATTCATATATCCATCTGCATTATTTAGGTGTATGAGTTTACGATACTTACTGGTCTATGAAATTTTCTTACAATCGTCCTGGAATGTCAATTTTAACCCTTTGAGGGAGCACTCTTTAGAAATGCGTTAACAAGCGTCGACAAAAATGTATTTCCAATCTCTCGGTAGCGTGAAAATATTATCATAAAGGAGGTTTCAATCAGCTTAGGCAGTAAAACCTCAGATTATATATACGAGGTATGAAATTCCCACATAGCCTGTTTCGTAATCTTCATTTTTCGTCGATATAGTCTAGCAACTACTTCATGTATTATCATCACCACCATCGGGCAATTTCAGATTGCATCGCAGCGACTCTTCTCTTCTATCTTTATTTTATGTCCCGGTCTTTTATCATCTAACTTCACGGTTTAAAATTTTTGTCTTTCAGTTTTTGGATTTTTCCTTCCAGTGATGACGTTCTATCGAAAGATAGGCATATGGTAAAGGTTGTTAGAAATTAAAAACAATTTTACCTCAATATTAACTGAGGCGAAGGGATGGTAATACGATCTCAATCGCTATATGATGGCCTCCCTATAAAGGTCATACCGGGCTTTCATTTGGCAGCAGTTTTGATTTTAACGGTAGCGACCTCAATGGGTCATACAATTCTAGACCATATGATTTGAGTTCTGGAAGTATTTAGACATCAAATGCGGGCACAACACGAAATCCAATCTAACACAGAAATAGGACCAAATTTTGTTAGTTACCCAAATATGATATGACGTTGAACCAAGGTGTGGAAGTTTAACTTGACAAGCTTATAAATAGACACAAGGATGAACAAATCATTGGCACTTTTGCATTTTTATGATACTCGAAATTTTTATCCAACGTTTTATGGGCTTATAAGATTTCTTTCGAAGCTGAAATGACCACGGGAAAATGACGGTTGAGAATGAAGGACAGACAACATGACAATAGTGCTCTATTTGCCAACCCTACAATGAAATTTGGGCCACATATATGCGTTAACAATAACAAGGAAACCAACGAAATTACAGAATGCTTATCGTTTTGAGCGAAACCATATCATTTTTTAGGGACAGGCGAGTTCAGCGGTATAAATGCGGCAATCGTTAGGTATGAACTATTTAAATTATATGTGAAAAGAAGCGCGATTCATTCATCGTACTCTTAGAAACTTAGTACATGATTTGTCCCGCGCGATGCTTAAATATTATCATCCGCGCAATTGACTTCCGATATCTTATAAATGTCAGCAATGATGATTACCATAACCTTACTATCAAAACCAACCAAAGCGCCGTCGACATATTGTTATTAAAGCACCATACCGTCGCAAATACACGCCTGGAACTTGAAAACAAGGCGTATTTTTGACTCCAAATACTCCTGAGTATCACAGATAGTCAATTGAATTTAACATCAGAAACAAATGAATTGGATTCAAATTACAGAAACCAGATATCTTATAGTAAGGTAGAGGGTACTAGGTTATTGTGTATCGATCTGTAGACATTTGCCCCTTGTTTACTTCCTATTTTGAATCCGTTTATGTCCGTCGCCACAAGTACACTTGAACGAGACAGTAATAAATAATGTCGTCCCACGAAACCCAGGCTTTGCGATAAGTTTCGCGGAAAACATTATTTTATTCCTATAGTCAAGTGCTTCAGAAAGCAACGCAAGGCACCTACAGAACGAACAAGAAATTTACAGTTACGTTTATTTTGGTGTCAGATTACGGGGAGTACTTTTATTTCCAAAACTTCAGAAAACACAAATTAAAAACATCGCATCATTTTGTTCTAGCTACGCAAAAAATTAACCCACTGAATATGCGCTACACGAGTTTAAAAAACGTATTTCTTTTTAATTATGGTTTATAATTGTTATATTATACTTACAATCCAACATGTTGAAACAAACTCGGCTTGTACACAATTTCAATTTCTTTTAGTTTCTCGGCACAATCTTTGTCACCTTTGCTGTCATTGCAGACTCGTGACTTCATGTAGTCCAACATGAGCCAATCGAGAGGCTTATCCGCCCAGAAAAGGCGAAAATATGTGCTCATTGAAGGTAAAATTTCTCTTCTTAGTAACTTTCCAATGGCACCAAGTTGGCAATATGAAATCATAACGTAATTTTCGTCCGCTCTCGCTTCTGCATCCTGTAAATACGAATCCCAATCTACGGTTAATATGAAAAATACTCGCCAACATATTATATTACTGTACATACAGTCTTATATATCGTACTAAAGGTGCACGCTATTGGTTCACAATTTCTCTTGTTGAAGGCAAAAGCTAATAGAAAATAGATTTGCTAGTAATCCATAAAGTGAATAAATTTAGATTAGTTTAATATTAATTACTGTATATCCATCATGTTTGCACATTAATTGTGTTACGGGTTACCGTTCGTCAATCAGTTTGCTTGGAGGTAAGATCAATTTGTTATTAAATCTATGAATTAGTCAATTATGTCGTGGCTTACTGTTCGTAAAATCAGTTTGCTTTACGGTGGAATAAAAAAATCGAAATTTCTTCATTGCTCAGTCAAGTAGTTGACTATAGTTTCACTATAAATACATGGCATGAAGACATTGACAAATTCCAATTCAAAAGTCCGCGATATTTAAAATGTGAGCAAGCAAACAACCAAGGATTGTTTACTTTGCACAAATTGAGGACCTATACCGCATAGCCTGTTAGAAAATCGCTTTGGACCTTAGACGGATATTATTTCATTCGCAATGCAAACAAAGAACGGAATCGTAGCTCGTTTATATTTTAACTCGTAGGGTAATACTTATTCCTTCTTTTTGCTATGAAACGCGTTTCCATTAGTGTAAAAAGATGGTGTCCAGACAAGATACTAACAAATATATCACGATCGTGCTTTCGCAAAATATTTCTTCTGCATAACACGGAACAACATTATTCAGCTATTTGGTCATATCAGTTTTACAAACTTAATTTATACATCCGGCCATTGCTGAAACTTTGTTGAATATTTTTATTGCTCAATACCATGTCGAGGTTACGTACTTGTGGGATAAGAGTGCTTGATAAAACAATGGTCGGCAACCACACGATTATGATGAACAGAAACGAATGAGCACAGAAAAAATAAAACCAAAATAGTCAATATATAGTTGATCCTTATTTGCTTCCTTGCATGGGCCATCGGTGAAAAGTGTCTTCGAGGTACAGCCCATAGATGGGTTGCAAGTTAGGAATTTGGTAATGACAGCAGCTATGTGCCTTATATTAAAGCTGGAAATGAGTTGAGTATTACAATATTATCAAGAAAAATCTCTTAAAATATAAAGTCATTGTTTGAAAATGTGATGACAAAATGTTGCGAAAATCTTTTCCGTTTATAATTAACTCATACACATTGAATGGTAAAGTCAAGCTTTGAAAACTTTGTTCAGGCGGACATCCTTTAATTATATATTAGTCATGGGAATTTCAATGAAAATATGTAATTCACCAAATATGTCTACATTTGTTTTGTAAAGTGAATTAGATATACTAAATCTAAAAATGTGTATGTGCAGTTTTACCTATCAATCTAAAGCAATTTACGACATCAGTGAAGAAATTTTGCGGTGAATTTTGTTAGGAAACGCGACTGTACGGGATTCAGAATAATCCATAATTCATTACAGCAGTGTAGGCAGTACATGTCATGTTGATATAATGTTGGGGCTACCCAAATGACAATTGGGACCATATAGAATACCGATAGAATCAAGTGAAAGTTTAAACTAAAGTCGCAAAGTGTACATAAATTGAACGCAGTCGTATAACATAAGTTTCTTGTAGATCGAAAATACGTGATTTGGTCAACAGGTTATTCACGAACTCTAGACAAAATTTTCAACCGATAAGCTAAATATGATAGGGTTTCAACTATTCGTCCTATGAATATAGCGTATCGTTTTTGTACCACTTTCATTAAAGTTCAACTTGTCACACTCACTTCCTCTGTGTCACAGAAACATTATGTATCCGGCCATAGTTTATTTTTAGATTGGTCAGAAATAAATAAATGGGTAAATATTTCAACAATGAAACAGTAATATTGTAAAATGTTTATAAAATTCAAATTGTACAAATTTTAACAATTACTTCACATCAACTCACCGCATTAATTTTTGAAAGATAATCATTTGAGGCCAAAACGTCGTCTTCGAGCATTATATAATACTTTGGATTGAGGTAGTAGGTATAAGTCATGAGAAATATTTGGTCTAAGTTCTGTTTTGATCTCCATTTGACACGCTGGAAGGAGTCACCAAAACTTTGCCGCAACTCTTCATTCCAGTCGGGATAAAAATTTTCCGGCGGTGATATAACCTTCATTAGATAAATATATGGTTGGTTACTCAAAAGCTGTAAGGATAAGCTAGCATAATATGATGCTTCGCTGCGCATCGGTCTCGTGGAAACAAACGCCCTCGCAATTCACTGTCTGAGACCAAATTAGAGCGTAAATTTTCAAAAAAATAAGATATTTAGGCAATTGGAGATTCAGAAGTGTTTTAAATACTTCTCTTGCGTGAAACACGGGATTTGTTGCAAACATAGCTACGATTCGTATTATCAACGTTTTATTGTAATTACAAAGAGCCAAACGGATATTTCTATATAAACCTATACGCTACGACTTCTGGGATAGGGGAAGGACAACGCGTGTATATAAATCAAGTTCGGATCTGGAAAGACATTTAGTTTTGGAACATGGTCTCAAAATACACATACATGATGCCATGGTAAATATTTTACAAGTATCAAAAGGAATACTGTTTGTTGCAAATGCGATTCGCGTATGCGTAGCACATGTCCAGCTTAAAAGTTTGAGCCTATAAAGATTATGGGAACCGTGCTAAATTGCCCATGGAAAGGGGTATTTATCGTAATCAAATACCAGGCGGTTCGTAATTTCACACAGTAATCAATATCTACGTTTATTACCTGTTGACACCGGTTTTACCAATTTGACGCAGTCATACTCAAATACACTAGAACTTAAAAAAATGGATGGTAACGCAGACTCGGACTTTTCAATTTGAAACTCAAACATACCTTTATTAGACCAGAGGATATTTCACTTGCGAAATCCCCTTGAAGACCAGATTCTATAAGTTTGACGTCTTCTGGCTCTTCTTCGCCAATGTAAACAGCAATAGTGACATTCCTAAAGTCGCCGAGTCCATTAATTAAGGACCGTAACGTGTTGTGAAGATAACTCACCCCCGGCCTGGTTATCGTTGTAATGCCTATTACATACTCCGTTACGTTGGTTGAATTATTCTGGGTGGCCAGTTTTAAGCTTTGTGAAATTATTTCCTCTCCTTTGAATTCAAATGGGCCAGGCCATTTTATTCGCTTGAATTCGATAGCAGGCTCTGTTTCCAGTAAGGCAGCCTGCGGATTTTGGTGTAATTTCGGTACAATATAGGGTTCTGTGCGATTCAGTTCGACAACTAAAATCTGTTCCGATACTCCAGGCTTCAAGATTGATGTAGTTCGTTTAAATACGGATATCGAATTTAGCGTTGAGAATACCGCGAGCAGAAAAACGTTAAATACAATAGCAAATATCAAAAATTTTGTGAAATGCCTACCAAACATCACATCGAACTCTAAATTCTATTGAATAAGTCGCTCGATTATTTCCGGATCTTTCTGCTCGCAACTGTGAAACTGTCTGCTCGAACGCTAATAACAAACTACCTCAGTCTGGTTACATCACGCGGACGTTCATCGATCTCGCCTGTCACGGTATCAGCACACACGCACCGACGTCATTCATGCACACATTTAGGCCTACGCTTGCGTGCATGAAGAATATAGGTGACGAAGTTCGCAAGAGCGACGCCACAACATATGAACACCGTAAAAGCGATAATAGATTATTGAATATGTTTGCCAGTCATCAGAGGCGTATAAATTAGAATGATTTCAGATAGATAGAAGCGTGAGCTAAAAAGGCACGCTTTATCATATAAAATGTCAGAATTGAGCAACCCGAAGTCAATGTCGAAATCTTCATACCATGCATGGTCAGGGGCGATTTGCTCTTAAACTAAATAACAGTTATGTGGTTTATTTGAGGATATTTCACTCTGTCAACCCCCGGTTTTCGCTTCATGTTTTTCTTATTTTAACTGATGGCTTAATCTATTGTTATTTTGAGGTACAATATACTTGACCACTTGGAAATTACCGTTCAAGAACTTTGGACCTTATTCATCGATCCCAGTGTCCTTCTTGCTTTCTTAGATGTCCACAGTGGTGGGATTCAGCCGGTTCGCACCGGTTCTATAGAACCGCCTCACGGAATTTTATGAGCTTAGCGAACCGGTTAGCTTTACTGGTTACTGTCAATGTTCTGATTGTAATAGAACCGGCTGAAAAATATGACTTTCGTGATGGAACCGGCTGACATAAAATATGAGTCCCACCACTGGATGTTCATCATATTACTTAAAAAAGGTGAAATAAAAAGAAAAAATACGGCGAAGGTTTATTTAACTGTTTATTTATCCGGGGAAGAGTGTATTTGATGCAGTTAAAATTCCTTGCGTCCTATTATGATGAAATCTCATGCCCAAGACGGGAGCGACGAAGTTCAGTTTTAATAGCTTTTGCTACTTGGAGAATTGTGAAGTCCATTTTATTCAACTTACATTGACACTGATATGCGTACTGTGCAAATGAAATTTCACCAGATACAATGCCGATATACCAGATTTATCCTTATCATAACGTCAGGCTAATAACCGAATTGCGTAAGTCATTTTTGGCGATTTTGAGTTTTTTATAAAATAGGTATTTGTGTAATGCTGCGCACCTGTCTGTTAATTCAGATTTTATTTTAAGAATTCCGAAATCCATAAAAATGGAGATTTTGTATGACAAGCACATATGTGCAATTGTTTCGTCATAATGAATTATAATTGTTACCGCAGGACAGGACGTCACAAAGCCAAAATAACCTCGGCGAAGTATTTTCGAGTTTTTGTATCTCAGATTATAGCTTAGCGCTCATAAATTTGAATTTATACTACAGTATAGGAAGGCGTGCACTTGTGATATTCACTGTTCGAGTCCAATTCACCCTGGTTGGCTTTTATAGTCCTATTTCGGTGGGTATGCAGAGAGTGTTATATTGAGGAAATCTATATTTTTAAACATATAAAATACCGTAATTGGAACAGATTAGCTATTTTATGGATAAGACATTGTAGATACTGAGAATTACATTCGTTTTTGCAATGTTTGGTTTTCAGGACTGGTGCATATAGTCAAGTTGCAAACTTGCGTATGTCCCCAAGTCATAGACACATTTCTGACTAAGTCACAGTTTCCCATTATGTCATCACATATCTGCGTCATACAAATTAACTTAAATCCGGCTACGATCAAAAAATTGAACCATAGCAAATTATTGACTCTCAATGGCATAACAATATCATTAGGAAGTTTTTTACGTTTTTCTCAAAACTGCTAAAAATGACTTATGCAATTCGGTTATTAGCGTGACGATAAGTTCATTACGATTTGGTGCCATCGTCGCTCGAAAATACACGAAAGTTCTCATTGGAATAATCGTATTCTGAAAATCAATAATTCTGATACTGTTCATCGAATGAAGGAAATAATCTTACACTAAACTCGAAGATGTAATAAAACGTCGTGTCACGCCATAGTCATGATACAACCATTACTAGTCGTGAAAGGTGGGGGCATGTCCCAATTACTGGTAAGTAAAGTCAGCATTCCAATTTTTGAAATAGAGGCGATTTGTGGGGAAAAAAATTATTTCACTCAAAATCATTATTATGTTAAAAACTGTTTCGATCTCCACTAATCTCAGTTAATCTATATTAGCATATTTTGCTTTTTTCAAGGTTAAAGGGGTAGAGTTTCTCAAATTTAGACAAATTCGCTTATTCGAGCACATTTAAATATTTAACCCTTCTAAAACGGAGGGTGTACTAGGGCATATGTTCTCAAAGTGCTCCATACGGAGCCCCAGGGCTCCGTGAGAGCAACCTATATAGGGGTTCCGCAAGCTATTCGTTTACTTATTAAAATACTGAATATCCGTTAAAAATAAAACAGCAAATACATCGGATTCATTACATAAAGTAATTTTAATATACTCAGTAACATTTAGTAAGGCAGGTAAGTAACAATGTGTTTTTATTATATTATTGTGGGGCTCCGTAAATAATAGCCAACCTTTTCACGGGCCCCGTAACACCAAAAGTTTGAAAACACCTGTGCTAGGGTATTGTGTACTGAACTGCACGTCCTTTCTTCTTGTTTACTTCCTACTTCTTATTCGCATGTTTCAGTTGCCACAAGGATACTTGAACGAGATGGTATATATTGTGACAATAAATGAATAAAAATAGCATAAACTCATCCCGCGAAAAAGCAAGTATATTAGTAAGCTTTCGTTAAATCATAGTCGTTTTTCAGACAGAACAAGTCATAGCGTATTTAAACACCGAATAAGGATTGAACGAATTATCCGGATATAGAATTTAATGTTTATTTCCGTAACAATGGCCAATCATCTACAACACAACAGTGATGAAACGATGGATGTTTCTCCGACCTCTGACCACAGAAGTATTTGTCATATACTTTACAATTGCAAATTTTTTGATGCTTATTTGGAAGTGTTTCTGCGGGTTATCGCTTGCAAACTGGTTCAATTGCTCAAAACACAACTGATAGATAATTTATATATATATATACCGGTTTCTGTTTCATCGAAAAGGTGCCTCAGCGGCTCCACAAATTCCAATTGTTACGTATTCGTTGAATTATTGCTGATTGGTTATTGTCACGGAAATAAACAAGAAAATAAATCGAGGAATCGCCCAAGGACTTTTTCACCCAACGTTGACGCGTTTTCGTGGCTTCGTCTGTTATTGTTCTTTTTTTTTAAATTAGGTATAAGTCAATGGTCTTTTTACAAGAGTTTTCTTCGTGTATTTGCGGTAACCGTGAATTTTTTTTTATAAAAATTCCTGCCTAAAGCAAAGGTCAAGCGCAGTTGTACTCACTACCAAGAAACAGTAATCTCTGACCAATCGCTAAAATGCCCGGATCTGCCTACGGCTACGACCATAGCACATTGATTAACTCGAACGTATAAAATGTCGAATAACACATTTTGATTATGCACGATTCCATTTTTTCCATCGCACACGTAAAACGAATACCATAAAGCCCACAGAAATTCTCGAAATAGATAAAAGTAATAGCCTTTTAGCGAAAAATACAATCCTCAACCACTGAAAATTTCAAAGCAATTGGTCCAGTAGTTTTCACAACAGCACGAGAGAGAAAAGTACTACCAAGATCAACATAACATAAATGAATGATTCATATTAATATATTTTTATAATTGAATTGAATTTGATGACAGCGTGGTCGTATCCCTCCCTCTTGTCTATACCAAACTAATTTATTACTTGGTATTCTTTTTTATTACGACGACTGTTATTTTATTTTGGTTGACGACAAAAAAATCTCTTCCGTTCTCTCATTGATCCATTTCGTGTTCAATACGAAAAAGCCTATTATAATAATGGTATACCAAGTATCTTCGGTCCACGTGATTAGATTCCGCAGGCCGTATGTTGCATTATCGATGGCAGTATTACTACAGAACAAACGTAATAGAGAATGCAACATAATAACAATTACTTGTTACTCAATACCCCAGTTATCATATATTCGAAATACCAATATTTCTCCATTTTTTCTATGTTTGTGTATTTTTCCGTCCTTTAGTATCAACATTCTTTCATTCTTTTTATAAAGTCAATTTTTTTTTAAAAACTATTAAACTTTGGTATTTTTTTTACTAATTTTACATGCGTATAGTTCGAATCGGCCAGTAAGCAAAACACAATTACATATCATGTCAAAAAAATTCTGACAGTATCTTATTAAACATTCAACCTAGCTGAAGACAAAATAAATTAACTTTTTAAATACACCCACTGGTTCAATTGCCTTCAGAATATTGATGAATAATTACATTCATAAAATCTTGATTGACATTCTCAACTTGTACATTACACAAGTCACGTAGATTTGAAGCTACTAAATTGAATCCATATAGAACATTATTTAACACAATTGCCCTATGAAATAATTTGATGTGAAAAGACCTGAGTTTTGTTTATATAGTGAAAAAATCTACATTGGTATAGCATTTGTTTCAAATAATGAAGGAATAAACATTCCACTTTTCTCTTGCTTTTATCAGTAGAGCAAATCGCTTGTCATTCGATCTACAATATATTTCTTGTTGCAATTATCTCGCCATAACACTAATATTTCACTAATGAATGTGTATCTAAATGAATTTTTATCTATGTAATGAAAAGCTACATTACAATTTACAAGGCTATCCATCCATTCATCTGGTATACAATCAATGAGTTTATAATATTTTGTATAGACTATTCGGACGGACTATATTCAATTTCATATTGTTGAGATAATTCAAAATATGTAAATAGGTCATTACCATTTAATAAATGGTGAAATTGTTCAACTCCTTTACAATACCAAGTTTGAATAAAATAAAACGGGTTTCTTCTTCAAACAATCTTTTTGTTGTAGTGGTTATTTAAGACGATTTTAGGTATTACAAACAAATAGAGTTTCTCTGCAATGCCAATTTTTTAAAACATTTATCAGTGAACAAAATGGAATAAAATATGAATTCCAAATTAATCCCTCTTTGTTGCCCATTGACACTTGTTAAAGGCCCTCCCATACTGACAGTTTGATCACAACGTAAATAAAATGGTCAGTAGCCTCGGTGACCTGTAAAGGTCTTGCATACTGACAAACACGATTCAATGTTTAAAGATTCACTCCACTGTATTTCTATAAAAATCTGTAATATAATTTTTTTAACATTGTTTTGTGAAAATAAAATAACTCAATCTCTCTCTCTGGTCTGAAGAAGATTGAAACTGTAAATTTTTCTATGGGGTCAAAGGTTGGCTTTTGTAGAAATCGACAACAACAAAGATACGGCTGTTACATATCGAGTTGGTTAATTTTAATGTGTTATGGAGATAAAGTTTGACTGGAATTTAGTTTGTGAAAAGTAATGTTTAAAAAATATTATGGAATTTATACTGTTTCATCTGTATGTAATGATTTATATTATTTTTTATTATTATTAAAAAAAAAAAAAATATTAGTTTACATTTACAGTTTAATGAAGAAATGATCCTGTAAAATAACAATACTAATTCCTTTATTCCTAATTCCTTTATCCCTGCAGAAGTCAATATCTAAGAATGAAAAAAAAAAAACCTTATAACCTTAGCAGCCAACATATTCCTATACCCTGTCTTTCTACCTTAATTAATTATAATTACTCATACTTATAAAGTTACTGATAGATTTAAATAATTATTACAATCTGGACTATAATTTGGCAATAATAGGCTCTAGTTTGGGCAATGAAGTGGTCTAGCCCACCTCTTCATGCACCCAATTCTGGAGAGGGAGTGATCACTTTTTTGTGGCTTTGGGGCCAGGCCACTGAAATGGGGCCAGGCCACGGAGAAATTGGGGCCGGGCCACAGAGAAATTGAGGCCGGGCCACGGAGAAATCGGGGCCAGGCCAGGCCATGGTGCTATGCAGTAATACGGAGCCACACTCAAATTCTGGTATGAAAAGTGGATTAGTCCTATTTTTTGTGTGTTCAACAGGTTAGTAATGATCTTGAAGGTACAGACAAACCTTATTAGTGAAAATAATACGCTTGAATCACATTTAACCGAGAATTTATTGCCTGGAAATACTGGATAGAAAATGGAGCCACAGACTTGAGCAGTTCAGTATTATGGAGCCACACTCAAATTCGTTTTGAGAAGTGGATTAGTCTTATTCTTTGTGTGTTTAACAGGTTAGTGATGATCTTGAAGGTACAGGCAAACCTAATTAGTGAAAAGAATACGCTTGAATCACATTTAACCGAGAATTTATTGCCTGGAAATACAGGATAGAAAATGGAGCCACAGACTAGAGCAGTTCAGTAATATGGAGCCACACTCAAATTCGTTTTGAGAAGTGGATTAGTCTTATTTTTTGTGTGCTTAACAGGTTAGTGATGATCTTGAAGGTACAGACAAACCTTATTAGTGAAAAGAATATGCTTGAATCGCATTTTACCGAGAATTTATTGCCTGGAAATACAGGATAGAAAATGGAGCCACAGACTTGAGCAGTACAGTAATATGGAGCCACACTCAAATTCTGTTATGAGGTGTGGATTAGTCTTATTTTTTGTGTGTTTAACAGGTTAGTGATGATCTTGAAGGTACAGGCAAACCTTATTAGTGAAAAGAATTCGCTTGAATCACACTTAACCGAGGTTCATATATAGGGTATAATATATATAGGTTCATAGTTTTATAGCATAAATGGTAGATGAATGTGATGTTACCATATATTGCTATTTCGTAGATTGTCTCAGAACTTGCAAGTCACCCGTTCACCCTTCAGCTTCAACGCCCACGTGAATGAAGATGCGTTAAAAATCTCTATATGTTTTTATTCGTAAATTTCCACAACACACAGAATATAAATCTTATAACATTAATCCAGACTAGCTTAGAATGGTTTACATCGTCTTCCCTCCTCCTATCGAAAGATATCGGAGTCGTATTTATACGTTGATCATAAATCCAATTAAATGCTGTAAACGTGAGCTCGTGATTCACGTTATAAACAGAAATTCCTATTATCTCAACAAGGGTAATTAGGTACATCGTACGGATGGGAACTTAGATATAATTATTTCAATCAGTGCCAAAGGTCTTGAGAATATAAATTTTAATTTAATAATGACTGGGTGGAACATGTTATGTTTCTTAAACTGGTGTAATTTGATTCCTACGAAAGTCTTTGTTCGAATTTTGGGAAAAATTAACTTTGTTTTGTTGATTTCAACATGAAATGGGGTACATTTGGGGGTTAGTTGCTATAGTTTGTATATTTGAAAATCTCGTAATTCTCTACTTTTTAAGTTTGTTTTTAATAAATAAAAATATAAGATATCCCCCGAAAATAAGCCCTAGTGTTATTTTTCGGAAGAAAATTGAAATGAGACCCAGTCTTATTTTTGGGAAAACATGGTATATCTGTATATGGAGCCATACTTGATTTCTGTTATGGAGATGATTTTGTATTTTTTTTTTTCATGGTTTTCAACAGGTTAGTAAAGATCTTCAAGTTACAGGTAACCATAATAGTATGAAATCATGTTTGACTGTCTGAAAAGTAAATACTTTGAAATTTGTTGCCGGGAAGTGCAGTTTAAAAAGTGGATTCATACAGCAAGGTGATTCGGGGACGCAATGTCTGAATGTTGTCGGAAGTGGAATAGTCATAGTTTTTATTTCATATAACAGGTTTGTAATGATGGTTAAGTTACTTTACAACAATAGTACCATAAGATTTGTTTCACTTTTTGGGGAATTAATGTTTTTTGTTCAGTATATATGCTGATATGAGTAATGATCGCAGTGAAACAGATACTATACGATAACTGAGGAATGTATACAAGAATTAGGCTGTAAGAAGCTGGTATCATATCAATTTGATCATAGATTATGAATATGAAAGCTAATTTGTAGTTTACATTTACCAGGTTGGGAAAAATATTTCAAGCTTATCTTACTCAAACTATTTATAAGTAATACTCATATCAGACTATACATTTTAGCCTAATATTACAATGTATATTATTTATTAGATAACATTAGCTGGCGCACTGGATTTTTCATTTGAGACTGGTTTTGGGGGAAGCTTTGATTCACACTTTTATATTCGTTAGTCATTCAAATGGTTTGAGTGGAGATTTAAGTATATATTAAGTATATAGTATATATACGGTTGTGACACAGCTAGAAATACTTAATAATATTCCTTATATTTTTATATCCACCTGAAGCATGCATAACATATTTGTATTATATTCTTGTGATGATTACTACTACATACATAATTGGATCTGCTTTCAGGGATTGTTTAAATTGATAATGAAAACAGGAATCAAGCGAAAAAGTTTTTCCGAGAAGAACTATATTCCGAACGAGATTCCACTACAAAGATTAAATACTAAAATAGATGGAATAGTATAATGGTAAGATTTGGTATTATTTGCCTTGATCACATCATTGTAACAATAACTGTACAGATGAGACCTGAATACAATCTCCATGGTTAAATTTTTTTGTTCCAGTCAAGATTGTGTCTAATAGTCAAGTCTGAATTTTGTACATTTGTTTTCCTAAAATAACATTTGCAAGTTCTTTCATAATTTTTCTTGACTACTTGCTATTTTTATGCTGTATTTGGAAAAATTTCATTGTCAAGAGATGTTCTCGCAAGATGTTTTTTGCAAATGGTGTTCCCTATTAAGCACTCTTTTTTTTTAAAAAGTGTAAGATGTGAATTTTTTGCCACTATTGGTTTTTATTTTTAAATATTGCCTCAATCACTAAGCATTGTAAAGAAATACATGTAATGCCTAATATGTATTAATTGTATTACATGATAAAAAATTGTTCAGTATGGCTTTAACAAATAACATAATCTCAGGTGCTCACGTCGTAACGACATGCAAACAGTTGTCGCAGTTTCCATGTTATTGATTTTGCTTCTCCAAAACATCGCGTGCATAAAACAATAGAATGACGTGGAATTGGCAAGTGTGGTATTATGATTGCTCGAAGATTTATTCAGATTCTACGTACCTCAATGTGAGTTTGACGTATTGTTTGTACTGAGCTTTATAGCAGGACATAGGCAACAATAAGTAAAAACAGAATAGAATATTAAAATTGGCCCATTCCATTTGTTTCCTAACTTAATGAGTTTTTGATAATGAAGTGATCTGCGATGTATACAAATCAGGGATGGACCAAGCAGTCTTTAGTCCAGGGGTTCTCAACCTGGGGTTCGCGAAAAGATTTCAGGTTGTACTTGGATGGCAGTCGAGTTTTTGCGTGTTGCTGTTTCAAATATCCTTTATTACTACCAGAGGAAAATGCGTGCCGATTGAAACTGGATGCCAATTGAGACATAGATTTTCCCTGATCTTGCGTTGTTGTGATTGTGACGTAAACAATGTGAAATTCACAGAAAATACAGCGTGCTGCGAGCACTGGAGAAAGTGATATCCTTATTGAAACTTGAAAGGGATTTTAAGAATTTATTAGTTAGGGCAATATTAGTAACAGGGAAATTAAATTTAGTTTTATCTGGTCAATAAATTGTTGTTTCAACAAATTGTTAATCGATATATCACAACTTTGTTCGGTGTCACATTACTGGGGGTTCACGTTGATTGTTTCGTGCCTTGGGGGTATTTTGCAGAAAAAAGGTTGAGAACCCCTGGTCTAGTCGAATAAACACCATGTTTTATTGAATCTTCGTTAGATTTGGATTGAATAGTTGACAATGATAAAAATGATGTAATAATTCTATATGAAACCTACATACTTCCTTCTGTTAGATAAATTTCATCCCATATTGTTGCTAACAACCGTGCCATAAAACCCCACTCCCTAATATCACTACCATTTAATTTTACGTTTTACCTGTATTCTCAAAATGGTGTGCAGGATTAAAAAGTATTTATTGGTGAAATAGGTATTTTGATTCCCAGTACTGTAAAATAATAAACCACTCAAGTCATCAAGAATTTTAACATAATTTTTTTGTTTTATAGCTTGGAGAGAAGAAATTATATCATGGTGTCTGCTATGATGACAACAATACGGACTCTATATAATTTTGGTTTTATATTGTGTAGGAGATACTCAACCTTACCAGTGTGGTTGCTAAAAACAAATTTGAAAAAATACCAAATTGAATTTTGCGAATTTTCCCTTGAATCTCTAAACCAGTTCCAGTCAAAAGAGTCTTACAATTTCCTTGCTTATGATTATCTAATATGCGTTTGTACTACTGTTACTTTTCCGATATATCTATGATGACTTATATTGAAAAAACAGTCTTATGATTGAACATTTATCCCTGATATTCATTACGCTGAATATAATTGAAGTAATTATCGGTAATAGGAAAGTCTTAAGATGCTAACAAAAAGGACTCCCTCGGAGATGAATCTTATTTTAAAAAAGAGTATGTTGGAATCCTGCCAATCTGGTGTTTGCAATTTTTTTTTGCATATTTTTCAATAAATGAAACAGTTAATCAACTGGTATGCATGGATCTTGTTTTCTGTTAGGGATAATGTATAACGGAGAAGAGTAGTCTTTTTTGCATGTTGATTATTGGGATACTAGTGGTTGTGATAGCGTATACCAGCTACCGATATGTTGTGCCTGCAATTTGTATTACAAATCTAAAACATCTTAGCGTGTAAACCCCTGTCAATTGCCTATGCAATACAGGTAGAACTACACAATTTATCAGTACGGACTTCATTTAATAATAGCATTTGAGTCACTGGTGGAATTATTCAATGATCTATTAACCATGTATTGTATGAAAATAATTAAATAACAACACATATTCGCTAAAAAAAATTAACAATCACAAAAAGGTATGCAACAAGCAATAAATATAACTTATTTCACTGAGTTTTTTTTAACATATAGGCACCAGTTCACGCTACAGTAAAAAGACAATGAATGCGGTGAGGAATATAAATGTATAGATACGGTGACCAGTAGAAACACTACAATAATGTATCGCTCGCAATATACCCCCTCACATAAGTAATACATTGGGTGAGCGAACACGTACTACTTCTTTTATCAATACCTTTCCATCTGAAATATGTAGGCTTCAAACTTTACTTGAGGTTTTGTTTGCTTTCCCGATTCTATATTCAGTTACTTTATCATTTGTTTTTATCTATTATTTTGAGTAAGTGTTCGAATACAGCATTTTCCCTGGTTGTAACATACGATACGGTTCAATTGTACAAGTACCGTACATGTCTTAACATTACCAGTTTCCACATTACTTATAAACAAAAATATAACTAAACAAATACGGATGTCTTAACATTACCATTGCGCTGGCCTGGCCCCAAATTGTCCGTGGCCTGGCCCCATTTTCTCTGTGGCCTGGCCCCATTTTCTCCGTGGCCTGGCCCCTTTTGTGTGGCCTGGCTCCAAAGCCACAAAAAAGTTATCACCCCTGTTGCAATTCTGGCAACTTTGGTTGGGCATTTTGGCATTTGACTCCCACCTATAATCACAGAATCAGCTTGACAATATATTTTTTTATAAAAGTTTATCTTTACTGTTCACTCCCATTTATAAAATTGATCAATTTGGCAGTGGCAATCATCATAAATTTATTAATATGGTGTGGCAAGTAATTTTTTTTTATTTATTTTTTATTAACTACCAGTATGTAATTTTTCATGTTCCCTTTACTCAATAACTTCTATATCTGTATATGGTTGTGTATGTGGGTGCGTGTGAGCGTGTGTGAAATATTTCAATTATTTTAGGTGAGTGAACACGTACCACATCTTCTTGGCAAAACCTTCCATCTTATATACATTCTGTACGTTTTAAACCTTATCTAAGGTTTTGTTCGCTCTCCTGATTTCATAATCAGTTTTTATTTATTTATTTTTACCATTCATTTTATTGTTTTGCTGATTATGGAGTCGAAGTAAACTTATACTTATACATAGAAAATTGAATTTGACTGTAATGCTGTAATGTATGAATGTGAATATGGGTAATATGGTTTTTCATTATTGTTATGCTACTTCAGTGGAACAGTTTTATTACGGTAGGACTGGTCATACCTTCAGTGTTTTAAATTCACTATGCAAATCCATTTCCATACCGTTAACTGAATAATAAGGATGAAGGTAATATCCTACATCAGTACATGGACGATATAGACAAGGATAAACCATAAATGTCTATCGGTAAGTTATATCCTGAAAATGAAAACATAGGAATGAAATGTTGTTTCAGTGTTTTTGAATATTCAGATAATACCTGTACCGTACCGGTACTGTATCAGGTTCAATAAACAGTTATGGTACTGTATGTCAAAGTATTTCAAATTTTACACAGCCATTTTCAAACTTAATTTGCCTGGTTATTCATTTCTATATTCTGATATTGTACGGTATATAGTACTGATAGTACCGGTACAGTAGTAGGGCACAGTTCTTCAGATCCAAGATGTCCCGACATTCAGTTCAATAAAACGAACTCGCTTTTTGTCTCTGAAAAGAGCGCATCTGGCACATGCGTAAGATCGCGCCATGCGTGACTCATAAATAATTTTAATCATCATGACGTGCATCGACCATCACATGACCAAACTCGTGTTTTTTTGACTAAAACTCTAAAAGGTACGGTTAATTTTTTTCCCTTCGGTAAATCAGATTATTTTTTGTCAAGAATTCAATTGTGCCGTTTTTAGATTGTGTTTTCTTTTGTTTTTTTGCGTAGTGTCGGTTTGCCAATATGATAACCAGACCGACTTTCAAAAATGGGGTTTGCACTCACTGTTACAATTGATGTTTTTTAATGTCTGGGCTATTCATGGAATCAGACAACTGCTGAACTGTGCCACACTTGTATAGGTTGACGCTGAGATTCAAACAGATACCAGTACGGTAAATATTATATCCGGTTCAAGTAATATTTCTGTTTACCTTAAACATATCATGTACAACCATCTCATATTCAGTTGTCGATCTATATTATCATTTCAATTATTGAATGCAATTATTTCAACAAATATTTCGCACATTTTGCAAAGATGATATTTAGATGTCCCGGCATTTGGTTCAATAAAACAAAACTCTATTTGTCTCTGAACCGAGGCGTCTGAACCTGGCACGCGGTAGATGCGCCAGATCGCATCATGCTTGTTTGAATGATAATTTAAATTAATAACAGGGTGCGTAGGTTTCCACATGACAAAAATTATGTCGTACTGTCAATTAGAATTTGGTTCTACTTTATATGGGCAAGAATTGTTATGTTTAGTACTTTCTAAGCAGATCAAAATTATGAATAGCTGATGATATATAACAGTAAAATATAAAACATGTAGGCTACATCAAAACAGGTATATATAGCACATTGACTGCAAAACAATTTGTGAGTGACCAAAGTACTTGTGTGCTTAGTAGCCCATCGCGAACAAATTACACACTATTCACCTCACAAATACTGATGTAATGTATAGTTGGATGTCTATCCAGATCTGAAAAGACAATTGTCACTTTAAACTTAGTAGCACCTACTGAATTATCTGCTTGTTTACATGGCAATTATTAAAAATGACATAGCATGGAAATCCATATACCCTGACTTTGGAATATTGTGAATGCCATATATACATATAGGAACATCTTTTTTATATTTTCTCTATTTTCGTAGATGTAATTAGGAAAGTTTGGTGTTCTGTTTTTTTAGTAACACTTATTCTTCATCTATTTCTTTTATAGATCTATATTTTTCTGCTATTTTAATTCATATGTTATAATGTAATTTTTATGAGAATAGAAGAAGAAACATGGTCTATTTACTGTTTTCATCCAACTGCAGTGTAATGGATTCAGAAAATTCTACCTCACCTCTTACACCTGCTGTATCGGATCAAGTTGAAGCAGGACTAACTGCAACGTATATCATACTGTACTCCATGTTGTTTATTATCGTTTATGTTCAATTATGGCTTGTTCTGTACTACAATTATAAAAGAGTAAGCTTCCAGACTGTATTCTTGTTTCTGTGTGTGGCATGGAGTGGATTACGTACAACACTTTTCTCATTCTACTTCAAGGATACTAGAATGGCAAATACTCTACCATTGGTTTGGTATTATTTGTTCTATTGCTTTCCCGTTTGTCTTCAATTTTTCACTTTATGCTTGCTCAACTTATATTTTTCACAGGTGAGAAATCTTATGCTTTTTATCCGTCCTTAGAAATATATCTGCCTTATTGTGTTGCAATGGAGTATCGTTAAAGTTAGTACCATTTTACAAATTAAAAAATGCCATAGTTGCTTGAGTGAATTTATTGCTCATTAAGAGGGGACCCTTGTTTTTTTATTAAAATAATTTTTTATGCCTTCATTTAAGCTTGATACACTTTAATCCGAAAAATAACAAATATAGAAATCTCTTCTTTCCACAGGTGATGTTTAAAGCTAAACCACAATATGCAGCTAACCCGAGAAAATACAAGTAAGAACTCGTACAGCGAATGATAATGTTAGATTTCCATTTGGGCATGATTCATTACTATTTACAATCAAATGCTTTCATTTCACTATAGTTAAGTCTATTTGGCAAAACAAATATGGAGATAAAATATTAAAATGTATTCCTGTTCATTGCATAGACAAAATGTACTCTTATTATTGGAGACGATTTATGGATTTGCTGAATTACTGAGTGGTTCTTGAAACTGTCAGTCAACAAGTTATTGTGGCCTGTCATATTACTAGGCTAAATATCATCTAGTATTTATGACAAAACTATTTTAGTGAGTTTATTGGTTTCATATCAATATACCAAATATTGCTTGCTACAGTCCAAATAAGCTGCACGATCATATTATCAGTCACGCTGATTGATTGTTACCTTCAGTTGTGTTTGTGTTTAAGCTTTTTTCTAACGAGGTTTTTGAATGTGTTACAGAAAT
The DNA here is from genome assembly GCF_964204865.1 of Styela clava. Taxonomy (NCBI): domain Eukaryota; kingdom Metazoa; phylum Chordata; class Ascidiacea; order Stolidobranchia; family Styelidae; genus Styela; species Styela clava. The sequence continues at coordinate 18,579,233 of NC_135251.1, read as the reverse complement.
CCCCTTCGTTTTGCATGTTTGTTGATGAGCGCAATATTTTTTGCTATGAATCTCGGATGTGCGATCGTGGTTTACCAACAGACTGCAGTTAATGTGAGTTGGATTTATTTATACAATTTGTTTGTTTTACACTCAAAATGTAAATATTGCTTTGAAGCAAATAAATCTTCTGTACTTCACAACAGATTGCCATTTTAGTATTAACATGCATTACACTCGTCCCATATATCCGGTATGTTATAGCAGTTTAATATTAGGCTCATAGGTTTTTAAAATTACAACTTCTATAAGGTGTTGCATGGATATTTTTGTGCCAATCACATCTGTTTTGACTTGTAACCTATTAGTACAAGATGAACTCTTGCTAATAGATCTTATCGACTACAGGGCATTTTTGGAGGATATTGTGGAGTAATATTTTAGGGTGTGTAATCTGGGAAAATTTACATTCGAAACCAAGCCATTTCTAAAACAACTTCGATTCCAGCTTTGAACTACGTGAAAACCTAATTTTGACTATAAAAATCTTAGCTTATGTTGCTTAATGATGATTGTATGTTAAATTTTGACTGTCTGATATTTTGACTGGGTTTGTCTTGTCACTATTCGACGTCTCCAGATTCTAAATGGCGGCTCCTGCCTTGATCGAACAGCGACGTCGCTTGCCATGGTTTTACGGCGGTATTACCAGTATATTCACAAAGTCATGTACCAGATTTTAGTTTATCATGCGGAATCATATCTACTTACACCTGAAACCTAACCCCAAATCCATCAAAACTGTATCCATAAGGAAAATGTTTTAACTTACCCAAAGTGTGTCACCATCAGGGGCAGTCCTGCCATTACAGCCTACATGCCTTGGTTTGTGGCAGCACAATTTTACCCGCCATGGTTTTCAATTCGCTGCCGTGGTACCCTGCTTCACGTCATTTGTTTGTGGCAGCTAAAAAGTCAACCGTCATGGTTTGACCATAGCGGCCATGATTTGGAAATCCTGCCATGGTTTTGCAGCAGCTTCAGACGCCGCAAGGTGCTTGAAACCGCACTTGCTGATTTCACAGCTGTCATCATCTATTTTGTTTATCCAGATGATCGATCCAAATGAAGACATCGTATCAATAGCAGTAACGGCCCGTGTGCTCGTTAATGATTTTCTGTTTGTTGTTGGAGGGGTATGGCTCGCTTATTGCATTGTACGAATCTCAAAAACAACTTCAGCCAATATTTTACTTGAAGCCAAAGGAACAACAGTGTGTCAGGCTGCAACAGTAGGATTTCTCATTGTTTTCCTGTTCACATCTCGTGCCATATACAACCTACTTGCCGTTAGCCCACTGAGATGTCACAACAAAATGTCATCTTTCAATTTTGACTGGTATAATGTTTCTGATCAGGTAAGTGATTCATTATAGGCTATTGATCAATAGTTTTACTATGTCAATGGCAATATAAGGCATTTTGCACCTTTTTATCTGACAAGGCTATTCACACGCAGCCAGTCATACAGAGGATCACCAATTTTAGTTAGATTATTCTCAATTTATTAAATGGTCATCCATGGGCGTAGAGTTAGAATACAGGATCTCTTACAGTCTTCACCAATATAGTTAGGCGCATTTTGTAACTTCCTCAATTTTTATCCAATTTCATAACAGGCAGATCTTGTTGATGTGTCGCAACTTTCGTACGTTATGTTCGGAATTGTGTTATTCGTATGGGAACTTCTTCCAACAAGTTTAGTTATTTTCTTTTTCCGGGTTCGAAGACCTGAGCAGAGTATGGTAAGTGATCGTCTAATAAAATTTCGGTACTCCTGAATTATGCGCACCAGGATGTTGCATAACCTGAACCCTAATATGGTACACAACCAGAGTTCAGGTCGAGCGCCACCTTGGTGCGCATACTTCAGGAGGTCCAAAATTTTAATTTCTATAAGGATTTATTGTTAATTTGACAAGAAGTTTGCTATCAATTTCATGTTGTTTATTTTTATGGCCAGATTCCTGACAGCATGCTCAATAGCCAAAGTTACAGCTCTCGAGTCTATTTTTTTGACAATCCTCATAGATATGACAGTGATGAGGAATCGAATCAAGCATCAGTTAATGCACCTCTGGCAAAGGATATGTGAGTTTTACTGATTAATATGACTTTGGTACTGCATATTATGGCATGTGTACTATAGCCTGACTTTTATTACAAGCGCACTTAATTTCATCTAATACAGCATAATTGTTTTTACGAGGGCTATGTACATTAATTCAATCATCAAAAATAATGGAGTTACATTGATTTGCATAGTCTACACAATTTTTTGGTGGATTATTTAGTAAAATTATTCATGCCATTTACCCCTAAACAAGGCCCTACACAATCGGCCATTGATATGCAAGGGAATATTTCAGTTATTCTGATCCATGGTGACTAATGTACTTTGTGGCACTCTTCCATTTTGCCCTTGCTTGTCCTTTGATTCTTCCAGTATCAAAATCTTCACATTCGCATAGATACCATAATGGAGGACGGTATGGAAGTTCTCTGCAAAGAAATAGTATACAGGGAAGCCAGCTCCGATCTTACTCATCACATGGTTTGATAGCATCTTCAAGTCCAAGAAGAAACACTGGATCATTCTATCGAGATCCATATCGTTACCAGCAAGGACAACAGGCTTCTGTTTACTCTCAGTGAAAATGTTAATATGCATTGGAATTATTGCTAATAGATTGCCGTTTGTGAGAGATAGTAAACCACCTCATCTGTGCAAGATAGTAAACCACCTCATCTGTGCAATAAACTGTGACACAACTTGCTCCTTTTCCCAAATGCTTATAGAAGCAAGAAACGCCAATTCATGAAATATTGCCAACTTGATTGCACTAAAATTATTTCTGAACTTGCTTGTATGTGCAATAAATAAATAATGAATCACTATAGCAATCAGTTTACTAAATAATCCTTAACTGAACTCAAAGATTGTTGGTAGATTTACCTATTTCTGTAACTAGTTAATCAGACTGATCAGTAATAACTCTACGGTGAAGTAACCAGGGTTGGGGATCTGGTTTAAAATCACAATAGATCTAGTCCTGTTATTATTGAAAGCTGTAGATGATAGGGTATTGTAAATATGAAACAATTGAGCCAATAATTTGTTAGCTCCGGCTAATATGGTAAGCTTGAGATTAGTACCAACAAAATGTTATTAAGGCTCCCTAGCCCTGGATGTTACAAATAAAATTTGGCAGCCACTCTGATACTTGAGTAAGCATATGAATGTGAACATTGTTTTTGTACCTTTGACTCGCATTTGACAAAGCTCGCAAAGGAGTATAGTTTTCCAATATGGGGAAAAATTGTTAAAAAAAGGGTTAAAGGTCTATAAAAAATATCCATTTTATGATGCCTTCATGATATCTGATATATGCTTCACTACTACCTAGAAGTTTGCATCCCCTCAATTCCTGAACATTCTAATTTATGGGACATTATTAAACCTGCAGGGATGAACATACTTTTCACACCACCTCCGTCACGTTCTTCATCAGCTTATGTTTGTTATAGTGTTGTCCCATAATTGCCGAGCTGAACTGACTTTACGTACAATTTGCTTTTTATTTGTTTTTCATTTTTGATCATTGTGCATTTGCTATTTAATTAATATATCTTTTCATCAAATGTAATAAAAATATAAATTTGCAAAAATATATGAAAATTCAACTAGCGTTGTTCTTGCTATATTGTGAGAGGAATGCAGGTATATGCAATTGAACCTACTTCGGCAGGCATTGCATTATGCAGACCAGGGTCATCTCAACTGAGAATTATCTCTTTGCCATAACATTCCACATATAACATCAAGGATTGGTGCAATATCATATATTTGCTCTGTTGCCTGCAAAATTGAAGATTTTTTTTTTACTCCATGATAGAAGATGCAGGGTCAGGAAAGAAAATGAAATGCAAAAAAATTGCATATGATATCGATTAGATTTACCGTACCCTAACAAAAACAACTTCATATTTACCTCGAAGAGAGACAATAAGGTGTTTAGTTCAGTTATTAACCAGTGAGTTCCAGATACATGGACTTAGATGTAGGGTGTAAGTCAGCTAACTCAAATAAAAAAGAACTTGGCATTTACCTCAGGGGAAGATAGTTCAGGGATAAATTGATGAGTCAGTTATTTATTTAAGGTACAAGGGCTAAGAGGCACCATCATGCACCATCATGCTGCAAAGATATGCTCCACAGCGGAGTGAATGACAATTCAATGGCACCAAAACGATAGAATATGCTTTTTTACGGTAGAATAAAATTCACCACATTAGAAAGTAATCCTTCTAAGAACTAGTCTTTCAAATGATAAAGAATTTTTATACTCCCTTACAGGTTTGTTAAGATAGGTATTTTTTGTTCTGAGCAAAGGTATTCTCCATGCTTGAGCAAGATCTCTCAATTCCATTTCTGATATATCACTGTGTATATACTGGTCAGCTCTGTGAAAAAAAATTGTATCAATGTCATCAGTTATGAAGAGGAAACATGACTGAAGTTTATTATGGTGTCATATTGATATATAGATTTCATTACATACTGATACGTTTATTTTGACAAAATGAGAATATACCTCCGTCGATGTCTCTTTGGGCTGGAAAAACGCACATTAATGTAATGGTTATCTCTCATGATTATGAGCTACTATTTATTAAAAAACTTCACATAAAGATATAGGAACATACCGTGTCCCCATGATGATTTGTGCTGGTTTACGACCTTCTAAGTTGTTATCATCTCCCATCATTCTACTTATTAATTGAGGAATATCTTCAAAGCTTGATCTATCGATAAACGAAAATGTGTAAATATAGCAATCAGCATTTGACTGGCATGCCTGAAATAAAAATTGAGAGTTTCTACTCATTAAACATAGAAAATGAAACCTACACAGCATTGAGAGTAAAGATTCAACTTCCATAAATACTTATCGATTTTAAGATCGGTAAGTCTGTTTGTCTGTTAGATACACACGATATCTCACGAAAGCAAGGTTGAATCTGCTCCTAATTTTGCATGTGCATTTATCATATCTCGGACCAGAAGCTTATTGATTTTGGATGAATTATGCCATATAATTAGCGAGTTATTATTTCATTAGTGATGGGACACACGCTGTCGCCATGGAGTAGGAGCGGATGAATCGAAACCGCAGTTTCTGTTTTGGGGAATCCCCTAACTTTCGATCGATTGGTCTTCGGTCTCCGACCGATATTCTCGTTTATAAATTTGTTCTATCAAGTTTTGCAAAAACATATCAAAAAATATTGCTATTACTCAGGGCTTATTTGTGAATTCATAGATCATTCACAGGAAACAACGGAATGAAACACAAGGCTAAATGTGTCAAAGTCGTCAAGTTGAAAAACAATGTAAAGGATTTATAGTATTTTATTTAACATTAAATCTCTAAATTATTTGAGAAAAATTAGTTTAGTTTCAAGTATTTAATAAACGTTTGTTACTAACTGGTAAAATGTGTTCAAACTTTCTTATTGCATTATCTCCAACATCCCATATATTAAGACGAAAGAAGACAACTTTATTTGTCGCTTTCACTTGCACTGGCCAATAAATAGAAGTTGTTTCGATACCTAAGATTAAAAATAAAACATGTCGAAGAATATGTTTTAAATTAGGCCATGGCTTTGCATGAATATTCATTGATCATTCAACAATTTCTAGAAAACCAATGTGACATAAAAGGAATACGTATAAGACTCTATACTAAATAAATCAATGTTGGTACAAAATTGATCACATATATGCTTTATATAGTTACTCTATTTTAAAGTTTATCAATTATAGAGATGTTGTTATATTGGATAAATAAACATGCATACCTGCAGTTTCACTGAAAACATTTGGTATTTTGTTGCCTGCTAACTTTGCCACTGTTGCAGTCTTCCCAACCCCTGATCTTCCACAAAGGAATATCTTGTATTCGACAATAGTAGTTTCTCTGAAAGTTATTGAAACACAAGATTAAATATCAAAATAGATTTGATAAAACAAAATCTGCAGATGCCAGATAGGTTCAATTGAATACTACAAAATATAACATGAAAGGAGTATTTATACATATTAACATATATTGAATGGAAAACAAGAGAAAGAGACAAGTGAAATAAAATTAGCTATGTTCTTAGTTAGATTTCATCAGAAACGAAGGTTCCTCTTGATTCATACTCGTCTTGGGCTATTGTTCCATAAATCCTTAGTATTTTGCACGCAAATATATCACAGAATTCATTATAATATCAGCATAATGACGAAAAAATTAATTGTGTCTAAAGAGCAGGGTTTGCCAGTCTGTAGTGATTGTTCCATATATTTCTATAATAATTATGCACTCACTTGCTAGGTGGCAGTGAAGGCCTTTCAAGAAGTCCAAACTGCCTGCGTTGGCCCCTAAAAAATTACACAGAACATATTCACAGGCAAATATATGTTAGTTGAAGCCATAGACCAGAAACAATAACACAATCACAAAACCCTGTTCAAATAATAAGCAGATTTTGCTAAAATAGAATTTGAGAAGAATGAGGTAGTAGAGAACAAACGATATTCTTATGTTGTGGACCCTGCAGGAAGCCTTAGAATTACATCTATCTGTAAGGTATGCTGGCATGAGGGAGAGATGTACCCAGTAAATTACAATGAAGTAGTCTAGCTGTATATACAGATATATGTTTATTTCCCTCAAAAATGTAACAGTATCTGCATAAAAGCTAAACGGTATAAAAGAGACGGGATACATGTTCAAGACCTTTCTGGCCTAAGACACAGATGTGCGACATGTACCCCAACAAGTATAACTGCATTTCTGCTGCTGATCTGTCTATTAATACACTTAAATTGTCAATCTTAATACTTCTAAATTTCCCCCAAGCCGAACTATATATTTGGCTATTCAATCCAACAAATTCATTCCAATTTAAAACAGTATTCGTACCTGTGTAAAAGGGACTTGAAAAATTCATTTGCGAATTCAGTTCGATGCCATTCCACATCAATAATATCTCGTAAAGATTCGTTTACCATAATGACCACACAGTTTGAATTTGTCTTCTCAATGAAGTGTCAAATATCAACGCGAAGGCACATCTGTTATTTCACACCAAGATGCACTGGAACAAAGTAATTACTATCGAATCGAGTAAAACAGCGACCAAATGAAATAAATTTGGGCTATGGATGATCAGAGCATAGTAATAGATTTTATCCTTGTGAATCGTAACTTAATTCTTTTTTCTCTTCGTTTGAAATTTCTTCTCGGATCGACGGTGCAGTCTGTCGTACCATTTGGTTTTGTTCGTCGCGAGCGAAAGTTCTCTCTCGTCGACTTGTGATTTTGTTTGTTGTTATGTGTCGCTGGGCGTTGTTTGGGCAGGATTGTCAGACTGGGCTTAGTTCTAATGAAATGTTGAATGTGATGAGTATTTACAGATTGATGATTTCATTTTCAAGTGTTTATTTGAAAAGTAACAGCGTCATTGACTGCGTTTGGCAGTACACAAGTAGAGGACTACCGGTATGACATGACTGTATGATGGTATGAATCATTGAATGCGGTAATTCTGTCATAAGATGCGGCTCTTCAAGTAATCAATTCAATTTTGTGACAAAACGATGTCTCAAAATTTTTAGGAAATTGATCTTGAGGCAAAAGGGGTAGTCTAGAAATAGGAGAGGAAAATATGATTCTGTAGTTTTTACATTGTCAGATTGTTTTGCGTGCTGATGATAGGCTAGTACTGTAGTACTCGCAGACTTGTCCCAATGGTGATCTACAGATCTAGTCTATATACAGGAAACCTCAATAGTCTTTACCGTCGGTACAGCATGAGAAATTTTGTGAAATCTAGTCTATTTAAATTGCGAATCTGTTTTGGTCAGACTACTAAAAAAGAATTATAACTTCTGAAATTATCTTTTAGCTTATTTGTATGCTATGTGTTTTGGTTGTATTCTTTAACTTCATTTGAAGGACAAATAGCATGGTGAATGGCGTCATGCAGCGCTCTATTGCAGAACATTTTGCATCTGAGAAGTCTCGATTGATGAGAGGGACACGTAGTCCTGCTCACAGTGCTCATTCAAGTTTTTATCGCACAAGAACCCTCCAACACTTATCACAAGAAAAGAAAGCAAAGCGAGTACAATTTTATCGCAGTGGTGACCGTTTTCATCAAGGTATCACATATGCTATTTCAAGTTCACGATTCCGTTCTTTTGATGCCCTTTTAACTGATTTAACTCGTGCACTCAAAGATAATGTTAATCTTCCATTTGGTGTCCGCTCCATTTTTACTATTGGCGATTGGCGAAGAATTACCAGTTTAGATGAGCTAGTGAATGGACAAAGCTATGTCTGCTCTTCATCTGAAACCTGCAAAAGACTAGATTATCTGCGGAATGCTTGTCCGAACTGGTCGCAAAACTCCGAATTGAAGTCTAGATCAATGTCAAGATTACCTGATGGTAGACAATCTTTCAATGATCACAATCGATTGTCAGAGGAGCGAAGATCCTCCTTCAGATTAAATCGTGATTTTATTCGACCAAAATTGATTACAGTTATAAGAAATGGTGTGAAACCAAGAAAAGCTATCAGAATACTGCTCAATAAAAAGACAGCCCATAGCCTTGAACAGGTCGCGAATGAAATAACCTCGGCTATAAAGCTTGACACAGGTGCTGTCAGAAAAATTTATACACTTCATGGTAAGGAAGTCACCCAGTTGAGTGATTTTTTTGAAGATGATGAAGTTTTTATTGCTTGTGGATATGAAAAGTTAACTCATGATGATTTTGAAATCAATAATTCCGAACAAGGCTTCACGAAACCTATCTCAACACCACAAGCTCCCAGAAGAAGTTTTCGGGTGAAATCCAGCGCAAGAACGCAACCTCCTCAGAAACCCAAATCAAGGATGCGGCAGAGTCAAGATCAGCGAGAAGGAAATGTGACTTTAAACCCCACTAATGACTTGACAAGATCTCTAGCGGATGCTGAAAAGGATGAAGATCCCATCATAGCTTGGCCTCGAGACCTTGTTCGACAATATAAAGTTAGATCAATGCTGGGTGATGGAAATTTTGCAACAGTGAAGGAATGCATTCACCGCACCAGTGGTATAAGATATGCCATGAAGATCATAGATAAAACAAAAGGTACGGAACCGGGCCACAAAATCGAGAATGAAGTTTCCATCTTGAAGAAAATTGAGCATCCAAATATTGTCAGAGTATTGCAAGATTTTGTTACAGAAACTGAAATTTTTTTGGTAATGGAGCTAGCGGAAGGTGGCGACCTTTTTGATGCGATTACATCAGGTTCTTGTTACACGGAACGAGATGCAAGTGGCATGATTTATAATTTATGTAGTGCATTAGCTTATCTTCACAACCTCAATATAGTTCATCGAGATGTGAAACCAGAAAATCTTTTGCTTTTCGAATACTCAGACAGCAGTAAGGCATTGAAACTAGGAGATTTTGGTCTTGCGACAACGGTAGATGGACCGTTATACACAGTTTGTGGAACACCAACATATGTCGCTCCCGAAATTGTGTTACAGCAGGGATATGGTGTTCAAGTTGATGTTTGGGCTGCTGGTGTCATAACTTACATTCTTTTATGTGGATTTCCTCCCTTTCAGTCTGTTAAAAACCTGCAGGAAGAACTATTTGATTCGATTCTATGTGGACATTATGAATTCCCTTCTCCTCACTGGGATTTTGTTTCAAAGTCTGCACAAGACCTCATCAACAAAATGTTACAACATGATGTCAAAATAAGATTAACAGCATCTCAAGTTTTGGAACATCCATGGGTATCTGGAGATGAAGCCTCTGACCATGACATGAAGATGTTAGTATCTCATACCATATTATCTCATTTTCAGCGTCCAGCATCAGGAACTCATCAGCGTGGTAGTAAAAAAAGAATGTAAGCACTGTACAGTATGCCATTTTTAAATTTAGTTTCTGGTTCCATCAAACACACAGGAAATCTGTTACAAGTACAGTATGTTGCAGGCTTTGGGATTTTCCACTTTGTATATTAACATGGAGCACTTTTTCAACACACTGAAAAACTTTTTTATATAACTGCTTCCAACATCCGATTGCACAGTTTTTCTTTCATTTCCTATAACAATCATTACAAAATAGCTTTTGTTTTATAAATCGTGAATGCAAATACCAAGCTGCTACTTTGTGCTCAATCATATCTTAAATTAGGAATTTGAGAGAACATTTTGGTCTGAATTTTGTTGTTCTGTATCGGTGGAATCATTGTAAAATTTTGTAATATTGTGTCCAAAATATGTTCCATTTGTCTGCACTGAAATATATTATCTGCACGGGTATTTTTTTTATTATTTGTTTATATAACTGGTGAAATATGGTATAAAAATATTTTATTTGGCAAATTTTCTTTCCGTTAAATTTAACCTTTTTGAGCAGTCTGGTTAAAATTCAAATTTTCGTGTATACTTCAAATTTCTAGTATACTTTTCAATAAGCATGTGATTTGAAAAAAAATCGCTAATGAAATTCTCATTGGTACCCCAATATAGCATTTTGTTTGTCTGGTATTTTTTTCTTTAACTGTCAACTCATTGTTTGGTAGTATAACTATTTCCTTCCATCAAATTTATTTATGCCAGATGTGCTCTGACTGCGATTGCACACATTAAAAAGATATGAATTATTCATTAGCTTCTTTCTTTATTATTATTTATCAGAAACCAGTGTTATATTTTTTACATAGCATATGCCATCATCTTGTACATTTCATAGTCTATCACTGTTTTTGTATGTATTTATACCACCAGCAGGAATATTCAAGTTGGCTTAATGCCTGGTCGATCTCTCAATTAATTTTGATTTTCTCGAATATCACATTTTTTGCTCTAGGTAACAAAAGTTGTTGAATTTTACATTCTCAACTTCTAAATCGTTGTTATCAATGTATAAAATTTATTCCACTAAGGGCTGGTGATAATGAGATTCATCAATTTATACAAAGTTTAACATGAGCTATATTCTTGAAAAATGTCGAAAATAATACAATCAACCAGTGTTTTTTGCATGTTGTGGAAAATTTCCAAATATATGTACTGATTGTTTTTGTTGAAACTTGGCTGTTCTTGGGATTGAGAGGGAGATTCTTGGGATTGAGAGAGAGATTCTAAGATGGGGTACAAGTAGGCTTACCATACGTCCCGGGATAGTCCGGGTTTTAGCATGTTTTTCCGCGGTAGACCTGCGGCTTGTCCAATCCGCACCGTCCCTTTTTTTGCTCCAGATATATGGTAAGTCGAGGTATAAGTCAAGTTTTTTAGGAAAATTTTTTTTTTATAGATGAGACTTTAATGGACCTGGGTTGTTATTAACAACCATTATCCAAATGCGCCCCCTAACCTACGAGGAATCGTATAAATATATATCACCTAAAGATGAGACGCGGGGCTGCGTTCCATTCAGACTGACATTGGTGTGCGGTATTGGATAGGCGATGAATTGTCACAGTTCCGCGGTATAAAGAGCGTAATCTGACATTCATCACTCACAAAGTTCAATTTTTACCTCTGGCAATTTTATCTGCTAGTTGATTTTATAGCAGCGTTATTATTCACTGTATCATAGTACTTGGTTCCGATTTTAAATCTTGCATTTGTATATCTCAACTATATGCGTCTTTCTACCAAGGCGTTTGTAAAAAAGTTTCTTTCCATATACCTATTTTATTTCTCGGGGAAGTTGTTGGATTTTCGACAATATGCTGGCAACAATTCGAGTGGTAAAAAAAGTAATCTCATTTAAAAAAGCCTGTGTGCATTAGGGTTCTTAACAGATGCTTAATAGCATGTTTCGCAGACTGGCTTCTGTCATCTCGTCGATGCTCCGTCATACTGCCAAGACGACCGTGCAAGTAGAATGAATAATTTATTACTTAATGTCCTTACAACGGATCATGAAACCATACCAGGCCCAGAATATACCGGTAGAAAACACTAGCGAACATATTCGGTGCCTAACATACCGTAGCGTGCTAAACATTTGTGGAAATCTCAAATTACAGTTCTTGCTGGTATTAACGCGATGAATCAGACATTTTTCGATGAATCCTCACCGACGAGGGACAAAAGCCGAACTCCCCAGTGGATTGGACGCTGACAGTATTGAACTTCGCTCTGAATTTATTAAAAGTAGATATCATCATAGCAAATCGTTGCAATCCCACAGCGGGCTAAACGATAACTAACGATCGGTTGGCGACGAAAATATCAATAATGCCGAATATTAGACGAGGTCGAAGTTTCTACATATTATTTTTTCATCTACGTTCACGATATACCACATTCTTATCATGGAAACCCATCTCTAATTTTTCTCTGAAACTGCTAATTCGTGCAAAGTTTATATATATATATACAAGTAACTGGCGTTTCACGTTACCGCTGGTCGATGACGGCTCTCTCTACCATCGAGCCCGTGCATCTGATCGGAGATGTTTCCATTCGCCTTGTTCTAAAACTTCATTTTTACATGAAGGTAATATTAATTCGTATGTTTAATTGACATTTTATATTTGTGAGTATAAATTGTAAACGTAAACTGCATCGTATTCATACTGGTTGACGAAATAATGAATCTCTCTCACTTGTCATTGGCATAACTAGGGCGCGTGTCTCTCGAGCTTTTCTCTAATTTTACAAGGCCTGAATGGCGCTCAAATTTGAGCACACGCAGAATGCTTCAAAATTTTGCCATTGGGTAACTTGAGAAAGTTTAATGACTGCAGAAAATACGTAGGACTCATTTGTAATTTTACACTTCACACTTATTTTCCTATTTATGCTATATATATATTCAATCCACCGCCATTAATTCATGATCATCAATTCATGGCCCCCATGGCCCCATCCGATCTTCTGAAGTTTGGGCTGCTTTAAATATCGCTTTATACGGGAAACGCCCACACAGTTATAAGTTTTCGTATATATATATGTTGTTTGTTTCCGCCGATTGGGACTGTCATCTCTGAAAACCGATGGTCCTATAGTGCAAAACTATACTGTAAAAGTAAAACAGATAAAGTTTGAATAAAACAGAACCAACCCACACTTATTCGGATAAAACAATTATTACATATTTTGAACTGTATAATTGTAAATAATTAATTCCAGTTTCGAAAAACATGCATTGCGAGAGCTTGAGAAAGTTTGTTTCGACGAATTATGGAAACGTTTGAAGGTTAAATCGATGGTAAATCAGCAAATTATCTGGCTGTAAACACATGAAAGGTAAAAAAAGAAGCGCGACTTCAATCAAAAATAAAACGCTGTGCTTACTAAGAGAACAAGAGAGCTACGCTCAAATATATGGACACGTAGCGCCACCTAGTGGCGAATTCGGATGACGTCATAGCACTCAAAATAAGAATCCCATGTAGCTCACCGAAATATTTGAAATAAATGCAAAAATAGCCTTCCAGGGGAAAATTCCATCTTCAACCACTGAAAATTTCAAAGCAAATGGTCCAGTAACCAATGAGAAAAGCGGCTTTCCTCCCTAGTCAAACTGTGCGATTAATTAATTATTTCTTTTCATGAAATTCGTGAAGGAATATTATTGTTGTAACTGAAAAACAAAATATTTACTTGACTCGAGCTGATTATCCCTTTTAGCTCTTAGCAACTTAATTGCTCCTGCATGTCTGTCTATACGCCAATACTTAAGCGTGGCAGAATGAATATATTTCGTTCTTCTTAATTAAAATGAATCCACCTGAATCCAACAATTACAATGAAAATTCGGTTTTCATAAGACTCAGAAAATAAGTAATGGCTTTCTAGCGGTTCTGACATCCACCTTACAATATTATACTGAAAGTTTGAATTCGATTTGTTCATGAGTTTCGGAAAAGAATACTTTTTATCACCAGCTAAAAAATATAGCAAAGCGATCCATACGTACGTATTTCCAATAAATGTGTATAAATTCCAATTTTCAGCTTGGGCGTGTACTTTTCCTTCTTTTCCCGAAAACATTCCAGGGTTTTTGAGTCAAAATTTCAGGGAATTCTGATTCTTACATTTCTTCACCACCAGAGGACACTCGAGATCAACTCGTTTCATTGTTTGAAAAGGAATATTGGAATAGAAAAAAACATGTTGTGAAGTGTAAACCATGTTCATGAAATATAATGGGATTAGTTAGTTTGCGTATAGAGTACAGGCTACCAGTAAATGTGACGCGGGCCACAGATTATAATACGGGCCTGAGTTTGGACCACCCTGGGTTAGATAACTTGCCAAAACTTTATTGTATTCATCAACAGTGACAGTTGTCTAAAACTAAAATTCCCGTTGTTTCAATTAGATATTAAGATCTTGAATATCGCTATTCGATAACCAGCTATGGTTCTTCGCGGCTTTCCTCCCTAGTCAAACTGTGCGATTAATTAATTATTCCTTTTCATGAAATTTGTGAAGGAATATTATTTTTGTGGCCGAAAACAAAATATTTACTTGACTCGAGCTGATTATGCCTTTTCAGCTCTTAGCTACTTTGCTGAGGCGCGCTCCTGCATGTCTGTCTATACGCCAATACTCAAGCGTGGCAGAATGAATATATTTCGTTCTTCTTAATTAAAATGAATCCAAATAAATCCAACAATTACAATGAAAATTCGGTTTTCATAAGACTCAGAAAATAAGTAATGGCTTTCTTGCGGTTCTGACATCCACCTTACAATATTATACTGAAAGTTTGAATTCGATTTGTTCATGAGTTTCGGAAAAGGATATTTTTTATCAACAGCTAAAAAATATAGCAAAGCGATCCATACGTGCATATTTTCTATAAATGTGTATACTTTTTGATTTTCAGCTTATGTGTGTACTTTTTCTTCTTATCCCGAAAACATTCCAAGACTTTTGAGTCCAAATATCGGGGAATTCCATTGAGGTGTGGGAATTCCGATTCTTACATTTCTTCAACACCAGAGGACACTCGAGATCAACTCGTTTCATTGTTTGCTTATTAAAATAGAAAAAAAATGTTGTGGACCAGTTTATGAAATATACATGGGATTAGTTGGTTTGAGTATATCGTGCTTATTTCTAAGATCTGTGGTTATTTTCTATCTCGCGTCTTATGAGGTAACGATGTGCTTATTTCTAAGAAAAGTGCTTATCTTTGATCTGTGTGCTTATTTTGTCCTAAGAAACATGGATGACTCGTTCATGTTTCGCGTATAAAGCTTCTGTGAAAATAAGGGACGATGTTAATTATTATTATAAGTAGATGGCGATCCTGGGTATAGGCCATTATTCGTTCAAAAGACTGCGTGGAAGAGTTTCCGCGATTGCTATCGTGCAGTGAAACTATACAGCAGTGGTTCTCAAACGGTGGGCGCGCCCCACAAGAGGGCGTGGACAATTTTTGAGCAGGCGCGAAGCTAATTTAAAATAAAAAGATTTGATCTTGCCCGCCCTATTGAACCACAAAAGCCATCGAATACCCTCCAATATTTGTTAGATTCACGATGTGCGTTATCCACCACAAAACCTCGAATGAAACATCTTGTCAGTCAAAAACAACTGCACTAATAAAAAAAAGAACAACAAGTTTTGCTTGTTTTAAAAACCTCATTTATTTCATTATTTACGTTCCATCCACGTATCCTCAACGTGTTTTCTGAATGAAACATACTTTCGCCTTACTATATTTTATTTGTAGCTTATTGTTTGGAAGGTATTTTTGAGGTGGGGCACGAGAATTGACAATTTTTTTTGTAATGTGAGAGTGCGGGTGGCGGAAACGCGTTTGAGTATGACGTCACTTTCTATTGACTACGCCACAATAAACAACTTTGCTTGATAGGAATCTGTGATCCTTATGTCATGATTTATTCAGTGTGCTTGAACGCTCGATCTATGTTTGTATATTCACCTTTGTAGTTTGATGTATGCAAAGTTTGACTGTATTTCACCCTTTATATTACTTTACATTACAAGGCAGGGAATTATAGAGATTTATTTCTACAAATACATATAAAATGTCAAGGGGCAAAAAGGGAATTTGAAAGACGGAATTTTATGTGGAATAGTGCCTGTAACTGTGAGACCACTACAACTGATTGCAATGAGTTCCCTCTTCAATGATGAATTTACCCTCGGGTGAGAACCCCATGTTTAAGGGCTCTATTTAGAATTTGTCGTTACACCTGAAGTTTAAAAAAAAATCAATTATGTAGTGTTCAAATTATGTTTCTCTTTTGTAATAGTTTGTTTTCGTCGTATTCCGACAGTGTTTATCGATTATTGATTGTAAACCTAATTGAGTTTGAAACTAAATCCGTCTAATAAATATAGTTTATGCATCGCTGAGGGACGTATTCAATTTACAATATCATTTTTAAACTTTCACGGCTGATGGAAAAAAATGAAACGCACTATAATAGCGTAAATTTAAACTTCGACCATATAATTCACATATTCAAGGTGTCTCGCGTTTTCCGGCTGCATGCGAGCAAGTTCTCATATCAAGTAAATAGCGTTCCAGTATCTATATTCGCTGAGTGTTTTTTTTTTATTTAATACGTGAATCGACTTAGACGGTATAGAAAATTGCTTTTTTATGTCATCCACTTAGATCTATGCATTTCTCAGGCAAATACTTCTGCTGCTATCCGCTAGAATTATCGGGTTATTAAGATGGATGTCGTGGTGGAACGCATGATAGTACCAACAACATACTGTGTTTTGGCTGTTGTAGGAATATTTGGCAATGGACTGGTTATCTATGTAATGACTTTTTTCGTGAAGGTGAGTGAGCTAGATACTATAACCGCGGAACTCATAAAAATAGAACATTTGTGAAATTAGAAGGCAAAAAGTAGATATAGTTGTAAAATGGATAAACTACTACTGGAAATACCATTTGAGTCGCCATCACAGAAAACAAACTAAAACTAGTTAAAAATTCACTTATTTTACCGATCTTCACTACTATTTGTACACAGCTGTGCATACGGTTACAAAACTTAATTTTCGTCTCGGGTTACATGAGTAGACAATCTCTAGATATAAAATGTTGTCGAAGTCAATTGTTGATTGTATAATTGATATTGATTCTACTCCTAAAATTAATCAGCCAGAGATTTGTATTTTTAGACAAAGTCCGTTACTGATGTTTACGTTACAAACTTGTCTATTGCGGATTTACTATTCGTTTCAACGCTTCCTTTCTGGGCGCACGAACTATTTTGGGACAATTGGATATTTGGAGATGCATTATGCAAGGTTATGATTTACTATAAACTTTCATTGAATATCTTTGTTATTAGTTGAGAAATTCAATGCTATACTGTCACATCTGAAATTAGAATATCTCATTTGACAGCGATTTTGCTAACCTTTTCGCACTGTCGACGGCGTCATAGCAGTAAATTGACATTAAACAATTTTGAGATCAGCCGTCTTTGTTTAGATAATGTAAATGGAATTTTTGTATATTTTGGATTGTTTATTATTTCACATGCTGAAAACACATTTGTCAATTTAAATTTGTGCGGAATATCAGGCATGATGTATAGCACAATTCAGTAAGGTTCTAGATATGAAATAAAAAAAATTGGGCTAAATTGTTCAACCCGTTTCAAAATTGTAATAACGCTCTACTCCGCATTGCGTTATAGCGCTGCATCACGAAGTAATGTATTCTTCTTTATACTACCCAACGCCGATTGTAGATTTTAATTTGGCCGGGTGACAGACACAAACACATAGGACACGGCACCCAAATGCTCCGAAACTTAGCACTTACTGTTGGCACAAATATTACCACTACAAAGCCAAAACCCCATTTTAGTAGCATAATTGATTTTGTTCATTTTTACGTTCAACGGAGCTGCACAATTATCACACGATGGATCGGCGATTTGATGTCCACAATATCACTTTATCAAAATCTTGAAGACACTCATAAATGTCGTTTAAGGACACTTTTATTATTAAGAATCCCAGCAAAATTCAAATATACACAATTGCATATAAAAACTTCTAAACGTTCGGTGTACTTTATGACAAATGAATATTAAAAAATGAATATCACATTGAGATACCATCATGAAGTAGCTGTGGTGACTTATCGTCAACAATTTAGCATCTGGCATTTCACAATTTCAACAAATATTGAATCAGTGCTCTCCCATTAATGCAAATTTTGTCTCAAGGGAGCAGTGTTAAATGCATCTTACCTAAATCCAACATGCTTTTTTGAAAATGTTCAGCTAGTTTTATGAAATTCGACAGCTTGTAGACTGGAATAGTTTAAGTGAAAAGCAATGCCAACAATTTAGTTACACTTGGTGACAGTTTCCTTTAACATGCGAACGAGCTATGGAGTACCATATAAATTAAAATACAAAGCAAAATATTACCAAGAAAATACAACACAGGTGAATTGATCTCGCTTCGCGTAACATTCTTTTTGAAGTATCATATTATGCTACTTTTTACCGAGTGAGATAAAGCTAATTTTTAACGCAGACCGCAATTATTTTTAGAAAAGGTTCAGTATTATTTCGTCCCATTTTGAATGGCAATTAAATAACTCTCAGCACAAAATTACACAGCATGTGAAAATTGCCACTGCAATTGTAACACGTGGTACAGACTGCGATTCATCGAACCACCGTGCCTTATCTTATACTATTGTCTTATTTCTAGTATCTATAGATGAATTTCTGAACGTTATCACATGTTTCATGACAATTGATTTGAATTTATTACTCCTAGAAACTAGATGAAAAACCTACCAAGTCATATTTTTTTCCAACAATTATAAAAACGTGATTTAATATTGAAAAATATCGTCTGCTTATTACGTTATATTAGCATTTGTGCTTTCTGTAATACAATACCGTGTGTATGAAAGCTTTAGGCTATGTGATTGATTTTAATATATATATATATGTGGAATTTATTTCTAGTTATTTTTGAGATATTGACTTCCAAAAAACTCTATACAGCTCGTTGCTTAAATTTTACTAGATGAACCGAGATTTTTCAGATTCAGCAGAGACTTTCTTAATTACTTTAAACCTTTTCGTCATTGTACTTACACGTTCTATAATTGTGCCAGCAAATAAACGAAGTTGCTATACAAAAACTCCTGAAGGATAAAATGTCCATACATTGATGCGGACTAATCTTGCACGCTACGGACCGTACAGCCGAACTTAAATCCGATTACATAATTGTGACAAAATACGACCATGCAATTTTCCAGATGATGAATTCCATTTCCCATAAGAATTAGTTAATTCATGTGCGTGCGTATTTAATACGTTGCAGCTCATTGCGAGCTTGTGGCGCTCTCTTTTCTAAGCTAATCCCTAGAATCAAACTAACGGCGACTGACTTGCGACCGAAACATCATCTCAAATTCTAATAATTAGTATGATCAAGTTATTTGAACAAATTATCCCTCGCTTTGATAGCACCCCACTCCGATAGCTTTTGTTAAGCATGATATAAAAACTGTTCATTTTTATGGACAGAAGTATTTGCGGGTAGTACACTCATGGGCCTGGAATGCCGGCTTCAAGTAAAACAAACTTTGAACTTTTGAAATAATCAACAGTTTTTATTTCAGATTTTGAGCGCCGTATCCTTTTTCAACATGTACGGATCGATCTTCTTTCTGACAGCTATGGGATTAGACCGTTGGTTAGCTGTCGTCCAGGTATATTACATTCTATGTTTGACTTGCTATCTAAACAGGTGCTTGATTGATCGGATAGACTGCGCAATTAAGGGAAATGACTATCATGTCGATCATATATTAAATCATACAATTACGTATGTGGGCGATATATAATAAGGAAAATATAATCCCATATACAAATAACAAATAAAGATTGAACTTTTATTAAAATTATTAGTCAGTCGAATTTGTGATATTCAGTGGATATTCATGCTCAAAAACGTATCCTATACTACTGTATAACAAGTTTTCAATACGAAAATAAATTTCGATTTTTTTCCCTGTCCAAAAAACAACAGTTCTCATCTTCTTAATAATTCAATATTCTCGTTCTATTGGTATACGTATAATATTATTTTCAGGCTGTTCAAAGCAGAAAAACTAGGACGGTACGAAGAGCCTGGATAAATACTGGAATTGTTTGGACGGTGTGCCTCATATTCACCATTTTCCCATTAGCATTTCGTAATACATTAGTACTGGGAGAAGATAGGTTTGTTCAAATACATTACATTTACTATTGATACAATAGCCTTTAACTATCTTGGTTCACAGGTTAAAGTTCCCAGTCTCAAGATTCATGCCCACTACTTCACCCTTGATGTAATAAAGGTGGTTAGTTAACATTGATAAATACAAAAATAGTAGCTTGTGACAAATCGTTAACTGTGTACACAGAGTTTTTTACGGAGAGGGGGTCTAAAAATTTGGTATAAAAAGTTGTCCACGGAAGCAAGATAAAATTTGAAAACAGAAAATTGTTTATTGAATGTACGTATATTAATCGTTACCTTCGATAACTGACGGGTCAGAGTCCTTGCGTTCTAATTATCACCTTCTGAAATAAATTTAATTTGTTGTATAAAACTCACTTAATATGTGAGTAAAATTGGGAAGATATCGATTTTTCATAAATTTCACTCGTTCTGTTTAAATTGCAATTTTTATTGTAGCCACCCACGCCAGGGACAAGCTGTCAGATTTGTCTTGAATGATTTTTGTCATGGTGTAACCTCCTCCTGTACGAAAGCAATATGCGACAATAAAAGTCTACAATTTTTAAAATGATAAACAATCAACATATCCTCACCATACGTTGTTCTTGGAATGAAATTCACTACAAAAGCTAGTTACGAAAAAAAATTTACAGGTTTAACATTTTAACAATATTATAATTTTTGCAGGGAACGATGTGCATGGATTTTTCCGAACAACTTTCGTTCACAATTGAATGTGGTTTATGCTCTTTCGCGTACATTGATTGGTTTTGTTATTCCTCTGTCCATCATTCTGTATTGCTACATCAGTATTCTCGTATTCATGAAAAAAAGAAGCAAGAATAAAGGAAAGAAATACAAAGGTATTATTGACATTTTCGCTCAAATGGTTAAATTCTCCTTCAGTTTTTTTTAATCATGATTTATACGATACCTTATGTTTAATGGCATATAAAACACATATTACGCCTTAAATTAGACCCACTTCTGAGACTGATATTTTATTATTTTTCAGGTTTATCGAGAATAACAAAAATGGTTGCTCTAGTCATCATTTGCTTTGTAATTGCTTGGCTGCCAAATCAAGTAAGTTTTATATTTTTAATTTATAATTTTTTAAAAAAATGTTTCACGTTTTCGCTCTGAACAAGTGTCCGTAGAAACAATATGCATAAATTGGGAGCTACTGCAAAATAAGGAAATAAGTACATAAAAGGTGTAAATGTATACTAATTGTGCAATTTATAACTGCAGCCTGCAAATCATTTTATTGTGACATGAAAGTCGGCTTTTTACATTATTGGACTTCGACCTAAAAATTAAAGGCTGTATATTGCCAAAAATAAAATTGTTGAATTTTTTAAAGATACAAATGCAATTTTTGGTGATATTTTCGTTAATGATATGTGGTCATATTCAAATTATTTCCTAGCTTTTTATCTAATTTACACGAAAAAAATATTATAAAAGTAGAATCACTTAATACAGCATAAATGGTAAGACCCGGTTATTTCAAATGATCGGGACTTCTGCATAGAAAATATTTTGAACTGAACGTTTACGAGAATGTCGAGATGTTACCTAAATTATGATATATCTATTATAAAGTAGTTTACGCGAGGGCATAGGGTTTTAGGGTGGTTTAAACAACATTATACTAAATCGTACAAAGATTAGACGATCGCATATGTCAATAAATATACAGTTTGTCGAAGTCTTTGGATTGTGAGACTTCAAAAATACACCACTTAACCGTGCTTTATCAAGCACGATAAAGCAAGGATATATGACTAAGCAATCAGTCAAAGCACAAATTGTCTCTGTTTGCTTTACATTTACTAGAAAATGAGAGGAAATTACAGTTTTTTCAATTAGTTTATACTTACATACATGCTGGTTAAAATGTTAGACTAGCATAAAAACTGCGAAATGTCTCTTTTGTTTCGCAAACCGGTACGTTGGGATTTGTCTCTGCTACAAGGAAACTTAGCTTATAAATAGGGCCGTCAAATTTAATTTAGAAAATAGCACAATTTTACTCGGAAATTGCAGTTAATATAAATGCTATCAAAAACGCAATGAGTTATTTTACCATCCCAAAATCACAGCTAACTATGCCTTCTAAATACTTCTGAAACGATTTATATATCAAATCGATGAATAATATGATATGAACATATGTTTATTTATAAAATTTAATTTCAAGAACCCATGTCGAAATCAAACATTATCACTGCAGCTGTTGATACCATATTTTGTTTTTATAGACTGTGAATGCATTTGATAGCGTTAATCCCATAATTTATTCTGACTATTTTTGAGTACTACAAAGAGTTGATGGAATGCCGATAAATAGATCTGCGGCTCAACAATCATGCATTTATCGTAGAACTATTAAATGGCGAAAAGCTCTTGAACTTGATATTATTAAATCTCATGAGATGTGGAAGTATATATAGTTCTTTGCAGTGGCAGCGGTACAAATACAATTACACCCACTTTTGTTTGCTGCCCTAATGTATTTCAAGGAAATAGGTCAGAAACAATATACATGCAAATACGTTTATTTTTGCCACCATTTATGCAAAGTTAAATATTAAATTATTTTTATTATAGGTAACTAACTTTACTCATTTTATGAGCTTGGTTGGTTTATTTCGTTATTGTCCAACGCCAACCGCGATTGACGTGAATGCAACACAAACGATTGGTTCTTCCGATCGTTTTATCTCGTCAGGTTGGGGATTAAATGAAACTACGGTAGGTTGAATAACGTGTCACCAATAATTTATTTTCAAACATGATCAGCTAATTAAATGTGATATGAACTGATTTAGGAATAATTAATCAAATTGACTAGAATATCAGATATCGAAGAGAAAATATTACGATGCGTTATTAATTTGAAATTTAGATTACACATTTTTTTTTTCGCATTCATGATTTAGGTGGTTATGAAATTGATATTTTATTTAAAATCGCCATTCTTGAAGCGAGCACAACCTCGTTGAAGTAGGCGACGTCAGACAAGGTATAAGTGATATGTGGAACCCCTGATGAAATTTTGGACAATGTAGTTATTTATGGGTTGGATATTTCCGAAATATTTCTTCCATATACTTAAGTAGAAAAGTGACAGAAACCAAATTCTTAGTTCTTTATTTATCCTAGAATATGGACCCAGTGACGCTGGTTTCAATTTCGTAGTTTACATACAGATTACATGATTACATTTTACGTCATTGGATGATACGTGGATTACAAGACGTATATACAAACATAGGCTTTTAAGGGCCATTGGATTATTAATTTTTAGCGCCTAGTCGGAATATTCGATCAGATTTAAACAAAAAACAAGTTCCTCAATCCTGGCAAGAGAACGAGGATGCTTTGAAGTGATTTTTTAACGTAATTTAAAACTCAATTTTAGACCGAAAATTTCGATCAGGGAAAGATTTCGTCGAAATTAGAGATAACACAAACCGCTATGTACAGCACCCCACGATATCGAACTTCCCATCTTAATCCTATAAGTGAGACAACGACAATCTACTTATCAAACAATGTTCTAACAACTAGTATGGACCATACTACTGAATCTGGTAACTTCGCGGAAAAAATACCGGAGGAGAAGGAATCATCTCAAGCTTTATGTATCAAGTAAATATGAAGTTAATAAAATGCATTTGGATTTTAGGATAATTTCACCCATAAACGGAAAAAAACTAAAACAATTAGAGCCTTGTACTCAATTATCCAGGCTGCTTTTTGTAAATATGTTTTTTATTACTTTTATCATTTACAATCTTGAACCAAACTTGAACACTTTCCTATAATTATTATTACACATACAAGGATGAAATGCACTTTGCTATATACAAATATACCTCACTACTTGAGATATAGGAATGGCTCACTAAAATGTAGAAGTAGACAAATCCCGCTTAGTCGATTTTTATACAAATAAAGAATACTAGCATAAAGATCCAGTGAGAGCAATATACACATTTGGCTTCTACTTGAATGCATATTTTGGAAATGTTCAATGTTACTCGAATAGATGGTTAATGATATACTGCTATTTTTTTAGAACAATTCGGTGCATTCATATGATAACAGTTTGTCTTGGATTCGCAAATTCCGTCATGAATCCAATCATATATGCCTGTGTCGGTTCTGCACTTCGAACACAAGTATCCAAAGCTTTAGGTTGTTTCAAGTTGAAGCAGAATTTCAGGTGACACACGTTTTAACTTATTAATTTAGAGTTAGCCACAAAATATACACGCAACGATACATTTCATATTT
Source organism: Styela clava (assembly GCF_964204865.1). Lineage (NCBI taxonomy): Eukaryota > Metazoa > Chordata > Ascidiacea > Stolidobranchia > Styelidae > Styela > Styela clava. The sequence goes on along the minus strand of NC_135251.1, from coordinate 18,554,576 downwards.
ATTCTCCTTATCAAATATATATAGCAGGGACGGGCAACTGTTTATTACAATGGGCAAAAACAAAAAAATTATGGTGGCGCTTAGGGCCGGACCAACTGTAAGCTGAATGCCTGAATTTTGTTTCACACGGCGTGCGTATGCTGATCACAGTATTACGTTATTGAATGTTATGTTATTGAATTCATGTCAGACGAATTTTGATCCTAAGTGTCACGTAGTTATAGAGCACAACGTCGAAAACGCCGATCGTGCCGAAAAGTGAGAATATACAAGAAAGCATTAAAAAATAATGGGATAGTTGCCGTTTGTTGCAACCTTTTGATCTATTGAATATTTTCTATATTAAAGATTTCGTATTTTGATTGTAATTTATTATGATCAAAATGTGACAAAGTCGTAAAATTGAATTAAAAGTCGCACAACATGTCACAACACATGCATTCGGGTGTTGGGAAGCACGGTTGAAGTATCTATTACGTAACTATATGGTCATGCTATATGTTTAGCGACAGTATACCATACCATGTTTTTAGTGGTATTATTTGTTTAAGCGTTTACTTGCCATAAGCCACACAAGCCCATTCTTGAAAACTGTACCATACTTTGAAAAAGCCAAGAATATTTGAAAACAACTTATCTAATTGAACTCAAGCTGTCTGAAAATCTATATATTTTTCGGCACTGTTAATTGATAAACTAAGATAAATAAATCATTGACAACCGCGGACTCTTTTTATTCATTTTAATTTTTAGACTTGGACCATTGAAAAATGATGTATCGCATTGAACTGATTGCGCAACCGTCTGCAATACCCTATCACCAACATTATGAAACTTGGGAGTCCTGGGTGTTTACTTGCGATGAAATCGAAATTACGTTGTTTCATTCATCTCTTACAAATTTGTAATATGAAAAGAAAAACAATAGCCTTAGTGTGTAATGCGATGAACCCCTGTTATGCGTTTGGGCTCATCACGGAACCCCTATTAACAATTATTCAACAACACCCATATATGAAATATTTCTGCATTGGGCACTCCAACATTAACAATGAAAGCTATTCCAGAAGATGAAATGCAAAAAAATTCAATGAACCCCCTGATATTAAATTTCTCTCACAAACTTTTGAATCGTGGTTCAAAATTGCTCAATGGAATATTTATGCAGATATCTGGTATTTCATTGATGGGTATAATGTTAAACTACATATATTAACAAAACAGGTTTAACCATCATAAGTTCCAACTCAGGAGTCAGGGTACAATCAAATTTAGTAGACGATGCCAAACTGCGAAAAATTCAGCCTTCTGAATGATGATAGCTTCGCATGTGTATATAGCTGGTTCCTGGCTGTACTATAGAGCAGTGGTTCCCAAACTTTATAGAGTTGCGACCCACTATTTATTACCACATCTTATGGCGACCCATTTATATTCTTTTATTTTTTTGGTGACATAACACAGCAATGGCTAATCATTGCAAAGCTACCGTGTTTCCTCGAAAATAAGACCTGGCCTGAAAACAAGACCTAGTTTAAATTTTAAAAATGATTTTGATTAAACCCTACCCTTAAAATAAATTTAAAATGAGTGGGAGAGGAAAGGTTCAATGACCTGAGGTAAGGTGAGGATCACACCACAATTCAAGATTGCGTGATGTCACAATCACAATTATAATATTTGTCACTTGATTTTTGTATAGGAAATACAAATAAAAAGAATGGATGTCGGTTTTTATATAATGTTTATTAAAAAATCTCGTGATTTTCTACAATGTAATTTTATTTTCGATAAATGAACCCAAAAGACCTCTTTCAAAAAAAAACATGGTGTTATTCTTCAAACGAAAATAAATCTAAACCCTGTCTAAATTTTGGGGAAAACGGTAAGAAGTGCTGTACAGTGTACAAAACTGCTTGCGTGAAAAAGCCACATGGTCATTCTTTGTGTAGCAAATTTTTGTTCCTTTGAGAAGATCGTAAAAAGGAAACTTTCACAGATTAGAATTTAAATTCAATTTAATTCCTTTTTTTTTTGAAGATTTACGTATTCCATTCGCCACTGATCCTAATAACCAGTACAAATAATCAAAGCTTTTCACATCTTTTCACGACCCACTAAGATTCCTTTTGCGACCCACCAGTGGGTCGCGACCCATAGTTTGGGAACCGCTGCTATAGAGCATTATTCGGAGTGAAGATTTGAAATAATGATGAATACAAATATGCCGATGGAGATGCCGAAAAAGAGAATCATATATTATATTTTTTTGTTAGTGGAAGATCGGTAATCAGATCCAGGACGTTGTCCACATATTTCAGATCTAATGCGGATGGATCTGAACGAACGAAACAAAGACGAGGTTGCTTACCATATTAATTATTTTATTTTTTCATGTAAACACGCATTGTTTTTGTGGAAAAGCTATTATACTGCTAAAATAATGAATTATCGACGGGTATACCTAACCATTTTGGCATCGCAAATTTAAGATACCCTCAGCCACATTGATCCCCTTTTAGGACCACCTTCAGTCGCATGCTTCCCGATTCACTACTAGCAGTCACAGCAAAATGTTCGTTCAGAATAGGATAACAATAGATTGGTTTTCATGTGGAACCAATCTAATGTTGTATTGTGCCTTATCTTTTATGGCAGGCGTATTATCGGAAAATCAAATGACAAGTGGAAAAAGAAGAGATTCCTCCCTGAAAAACTTTGATAGGACTTCTGACCACGGGTCGGTGTTTCATGCAACTTCACGTCTCATGACACGAGATGACTCAGGAAAAAATTGTATTAGAAGCATCCAAATAGACAATAAAGAAGACAGACTTCAGACAGCTAATAATCCAGAAACGATGCTTCTAAGGTCATATGATGAATCCGAACCTTCCGAAGAGTTGTTTGGTGGAGTATGGGTCGGCGGAACAAATCAAATTTAAAGAATTATTTGACCATGCCGCCTCGTTCAAAACTACTCACTTGAAATCAATCTTCATTGATTAAGGATGTGACGAATGCCTATTTGAGTGATTTCTGTTATATCGTTATTGATGTTTGCAGCTCTTTGTGCCGTCATACAGAACTAATTATATTGTGTGGCTAGTTCTTTGGATACATGCCAATTGAAATAACGTAAAATGAAGCCTCGTAAAATTGAACTATTACTTTAAATTCGAAATACTTATTAATGAGTCAGAGTTGGGTGGGAAAACCAACTTACAAGAAATTCCACTGTAACTGTTTTGTTTTTGGCTGAACATATCAGCAATGGAGAAGAAACCTATTTGTTCAGAAATATAAATAAAAGTTATGATATGGCTCCCGTTGTAAGATATACAAAATTTTCTTTTTATGTGATGTTTAATGTAATATTGACTTTTTGATTTTTTTTAGTCGTACTAAAACTCACTACAATTATCTAATGTTATCTATAACAATTGCGATGCCGTCTTAGGGCGAAAATTTCGCGTTTTAAAGTATTCTTTGCTTTGTCAATTTATAATTTGTGTAAAATAAATGGAAACTTTCAATGCAAGGTTAAAAGGGGGCATCTATATTGCAGGTTTCTTACTGAATGGATCATTACAAAGCAATAATGGAAGACCACGCCAGATATTGATTTCTATTCAAACTTGAAATAAAAAAAAAATGAAAAATAGAACTTAAAAAATTCTCAATGACAGAGGTGCTCTCACAAAACAAACCCAGAAAGATGGGAGCGACATGCGGGAGAATTCACAGATGCCAGATTATTGGTTGGAAGAGACAGTCAAATTGGCTCACTTAAATATATTTGGGACTCGTGTGTTATAAAGCATGGGAATAATACATGCAATTAATAATTAGTATCAAATTTTGAATAAAAAATCAGTTCATTCAACCCAATAAGGCCAATATGAATCTAAAGCACTTATAAAATTAAATGATTACGCAGACTGGCAGGACTAAGATATTCCGAAAGACTTTTCTAAAACACAACCTAGTATCCATAATTAAAACGAGGAAACATTTTTGCAATAGCCTTCTAGTGAATATTACAATCTTTAACTACTGAAAATTTGAAAGCAAATGGTCGAATAGTTAATAATCTACAGTACCTAGTCTACAATGCGGTATAAAATAACCTCGGACTTTCGCGTAGCTTCAGTTCGCGAAATCAAAACGTAAGGCAGTCCTAACGTTGTCGAAAACGTATTCCCATGAATAAAAAAAAAAAAACGGAATTTAGATGAAATATCTGATCTAATAGGAAATTAGGAACAAATAAAAGTAATAGCCTTCTAGGCGACAACAATCTTTAACCACAGAGCAATTGGTCCAGTAATTAAGGAGGAAATCGATATTTTCACGACAACGAAAACAAGAATTCTAACAACAATAACATAATATTAGAACTATTCATTGGTCATCTTCGTGCCCAATAAGTTCGACACGCTATAACCTGTGTCGCACACTTCTGTCATTTGTTGGTGTTCATTCATATCGACCTAATGTAACTATTCTATATTATAACACCCAGTGTGTCATTCTTTACGGTACCTGATTTTTTTCCATAAGTAGACATCTTCTGGCACTTCACAGTGTAACCACATGGCTAGGTCACCTTCAAAATTCCCCAACCTGGGGTATCCGGTATCTTTCAAAGCAGCATTCATGCTTCAATTAATCCAGATAAAATCTGGGATTCCCCGTCGTTGGTCAAACTCTTGTGGCTCTTGTGAAAGGGAAATTTTTTATCACAATTTCTATTAATTATCTGTCTCTTAGTGAAACTGTATAATTTTTTTTTTACTGTAACTTATTTATTTATTTTTTATTGGCTGATAAGCAATCTTAACTGAATCTTAACATATATAAAGTACTCTGTACTGATAGAGAAACCGCACCGGTACATGTACAAACGTAGCCGGTATCATAGGTTACCGTTTACTAATAATGTTGAAAGCCACCATGAAAGACTGTAGATTCCAAACTCTAAAAATTCAACTTTTCTCAAATTAGATATTTGAAATTCGGATGTCGCTGCTCGATAACCAGCTTTAGTTCCCCGAGACTTCCATTTCCCAGTAAAACTGTCTATTCATCATTTTCTCGTAATTTGTGTTCGATTGTTGTTGATTTTACTGGTTGAAAAAAATAAACTTGACTTGCGAAGACAAATAATTGCACACGATATGGATATTTTGTTATTACGTTGTTGTTGTAAATTTTTTTCTTTTCAAATACTAGACTAATTGCTTCGAGAATATTAGTGGTTAAAGCTTGTTGTTGTCGTTAGTAGGTATAGTTAGTATTACTTTTATTTATTTTAAAAGTATGTGTGGCTTCTATGGGATTCGTTTTTCACTTTAAAGTTTTGTTTAATGACGTCATCAAAATTAAACTGCGTGCCGTGGTTCCGTGATCACAGTGATACTGCAAAAGATTTGATATTTCCTCGTTTTAGCATTCGTCTATATATATTATAGCATCGCTTGTTAGCAATAATGGTGTCCAAATTGGCGCTGTACCAGATGCACCAACTCCATTTTAAACTTCTGGGCCATCAAACATTGTTCAGAGGGGACCTCAAAAATATACAAATAAAATGAATATTGTGTAAAGTGAATTGATGAATATTTCAACTCCTTATTATAAAAGTAATCAGGTTCAGGATGGAAAGCATGTACAGTCTTGCAGTTTTATTAAACTGTACTTTCGATAGTGGTTTGTATTCAGTAAATTAGTTTCATCAGACTCTGACCCATTCAAAATCAAATTCCGAGCTTATGGGTCATTATTAACCCAACCCCCGAATGCAATCTTTAGACAACAAACTGTGGCATTGGCAAACCTCAAACTTCCGCATAAAATATCACGAAATAACGCATGACTATAACCTTACTCTAACTGCTTAATTGACTCGGTAAGCGTTGATATTTTCATGAAATTCGGAATTGCACTTTAAGAACATCCGTGTGGCTGATAGATTGCCATTTCTCGCATTTTTCATATAACGGCGTGTTCACAAACTTTCTACAGTCGGCTTAGTTTCTTTCACTTTAATCTGATGAGTTTTGATTACGCAGTTTGAAAGTTTATTGCAATGCACCGACTATAAATGACTTGTGGCATTAACGATTATCTTGAATGTGTCAAATACATGGGTGATTATTGTATATTACAACGAAAATCGACAAATTATGGCAATTAAAAAAACAAGCATGTCATCTTTTCAGATTGATTGCAAAGTTTACGAATCTTAATCTGTTACTACAATCCTTGCTATGCTAATATTCCAAAAGCTAATACATGTAAGCTAAAATTAGCGGTTGTGTACACACCGATGGTTCTGCATCACAGATTTTTAGAACTATTCGTTTCTTTTATTTGCATTCTAATGCTAGACATCAAGATTTCTTTAAATAATTCCAATCCCTCCGTTTTCAGATTGTATCATTTAATTAAATATTTGTCGATGAAAGGAATGAAGAACCATGTCTGAATTGATTTTCGAATAGATATTTTATATGAATTTTTTTTCATAACAGGGGTTTAGTTTCTTGGATACAACAGCACTACATATAAAATTTACATCATCAAATGAAATTGTTTCTAGGTTTAGGTAGTGTCGGCACAACTCGCGCGTCACACAAATGATGAAGCATATTATCTGCGACGCGCTTGATCAGACAGAATGTTTTACAAAGTCAAGGACGTGCTAAATTTCGATGGGTCAAGTACAAGTTTGCACACAGACTTCTTTGTTAATGCCAAAAAGCGATTTCTTACATCTCTTCGCTAAACGTCGAATTACATGCTCGAGAATTTTAGAATATTCACCTGGTCCTTATGGGAGATTTACTCTATAGTGTTCACGGGTTAATGCTCCAAGTCTTGACTTCTGCGTATCTCAGAAGGTGGTTGTATACAACTTATGGATATGCTGTTACTTTTATAAATTAAGATATATATTGCGTAAAACAATTCAAGTTTGGCGAAGATGATGACAAAGAACAAGTTAAATAAAAATGCGGCGTCATTGTTATTCTCAAAATTATGATTAAGCAAGTTTGATATTACCAAACTCATCATTTTAGTGATCAGATATAGTAATTACGGAGATGTCTGTCAAGAATTTGCTTTATGTAATGTTGTTTACTCTTATTTTAAATATTAACAAAAATATATTCTAACTTCTCAAGCCTCAACCGTTAATAGGTAATGAATCGAAATTAGAGCAAATATGCTGTTACTCCGTATAACATTTACATTACATCACTTATTTACATTACTCAACTGTATGTCGTACTAGTAAACTATTAGTCACTTGATGATTCAAGAGGTCTGGGACAGTAGAATGGTGTGATAGGTTTGACAAAACTGAATCATACCGATGTATTTCTTACGTTCGTCAAAGTGAGGTAGCGCAATTATCTGAGGCTACGCGAGATCATCCTCCTACATAATGTTGATAATTTAGACGCCACACTCTTGTAAATCTTTAGAAAAATAAAATTCAAATACCTACATGGGAGGTTTAATCTATTTTATTGTTGCGGGTTGTCTATGTTGCATTTGTTGTAATTATTTGTTTAAAATGAAAAATCGAGTGAGAGATTCGGAAGATATACATCGAGTTGAGAACGGCCGCATCTCTACGGACTCTATTGTTCATGTTGAGAATATCACACGATCGCAGACGGGTAAGTTTTTGACACAAAGTGACCATGGATCGTTTAAGACATTGATTTTGTTGTGTGCGAAGTTATTGCTTCGTTCTCGGGCTAATCACATTCAAAGTAGTTTAAGTGGACAGTGTTTTTTGAACATAGTTCTATATTCTTTTCAAATTTAGCGTTGGCTATACGGTAGGGATGTCTCTATCGTTTATATTTTCGTTCAGCGTTGTATTCGAATAGTTTTTTTTTCAATTTCGGTTCATCGTAATTTAGAAAGTGCGCAAAACCGGGGCGGCGGCCGCTCGATTTTTTTGCCAGGCGTAGTTAAACATCGGAGTCGGAAATTCTCAAGCTACCTTTTCTGAAACAGTCGCCGCGATCACGCAACTCGTTAAAACAGTCGATTTTTTCAGTGGGTGATTTTTCTGCTGTGCAAAATATTCAATTCCTGACGGATACGAGCATTTAAAATGTCTTTTCACATTAATTGTGTTCAACATAAATCGCGGTTTCGTCCATTTACGACAAAATGAAAGCACTTTTATGAAATATCATGGCAATCGGCAAATATGAAAATACGTGGTAAACTGTCTGATTATATCAACTTTTGATTTGTATTTTTGCGATCTGGCGAATTCATTAAATTTCTGACCAAAAATAAGGGAGTAAATACTACGACTAAAATACAGCGTTATAAAATACTAAAGGATAATCGAAAAACACTACTAACTTTGAGCCATCGACAGATAAAACAAAACACTATGTCAGACGCTGTTAATCGCCAACATTATGGTTATTAACATTTGGAAACTATATCATAGTCACCGAAGTTAACGGGTAACTTTTCGCGTGACATACTTTCTTTGCCATTCTTAACCGACATAGTACCGATGTTCATTCCCTAAATAAACACGTCAAGCCGAAGAAAACAATCGGCGATGCAAACAACATTAGCCTGTAAAAATCGCACTCGTTTATCAGCACTTTTCAATCTCCTGAAAATTTTGAAACGGGAAGGTGGAAATTTACATATTTGTATTTTTTTTTGTTTTCGTGAAATTTTCGAAAAATAACTGGATGCTCATTATTACAGCAATGTGTATCAGTTCAATTTGATTCACTTTGTGTCATGTCATGTTTTTCTTTCACCCACCTATGTTGGGGAATAAAGCAATTTAAAAACCCGTCCAGCATTGCTTTTGCTCAATTAATTTAGTTTAAACGATCTTCGAAATATTTTTTTAGTGTTATTCTAGAATAGTTCAGTATTCGGATATAGACATCTCTACTTTTCGAGTCTTTCCCAAATTCGATTGACTTGACTATTGTGCCCGTATAATATTTGTTTATCACTCTCTTGCTCATATTCATCAATTTTATGTCGATGCTAAATAAGATATTTGATGGATGTTTAGAAGACGCGGACATTTATTATATATACATGTAGTTTAGTTCTATCATCGCAGTGTGATATTTCAAGTAAATATTTCTAGACCTCCAGCAAAATTTGGAAATGAGCAGCAACTATCTTGATCTTCCACCTAGTTATGATGACGTTATGAAATCTATCAGAGACGATTCACACGAAACATCTAGTTCTGTCGCTGAAGAAATGTCTACCGAAGAGTCGGTTAAAATGGAAAATGCAGACCCTGCAGTGTTTAATCCACACCGACCAGACTCTTCCACTATAGCCAATAACCAGAATGGTAACTGTGTAACAAGTTTATAAAGCATAACTTTCATGTAGTAGTATGGAATTCTGTTCAAGAAGCAGATACCAACCATGAATAACAGTGAGTGTGTAAAGTGCTACAGAGCCATTTGTGAACATGGCGAACAAATAACTGTACATCACCTTTTGGCGAAACGGAAGTTCGATTTTTAGTGTACATCAATTCATGGGAACGCTGTTTTTACATAAGTAGTTTACCCCACTGGTCCCAACCGTTGCTGTGAGGGCCGGTGTCGGACGCTTGTACGAAGTATTTTCGAACAGATAAAATATTACCTATTCCAAAATTTATCCAATCACTGAATACAGAATGAGGAAAAACTTATTTGACCTCAAAAGTCCGACATAGTTTTGTGTTTTGTAGCAAGAAATCTCGAATTTTATTTAAATACGAACAAATACTAATAAATTCAAAGTTTATTTCTGTCTAATTAGAGCAGTATTGCATACGGATTAGTTGGGAAAATATCGAAAATTACCGGGTTAGAAACCACTGGTTTACACGTGGCTAACCTACCATCTCATTGACATACCCGAGGCTCAGCTAACGCCTAGTCGTGAACAATAGGAATTGCTAGTGATCGGACATCATTTGTAATTTTTATTGAAGCATATAAGAAAATTTATTGCGGACCACAAAAGTTTTTACCAAACCTTGTTTCCCCGAAATTAAGGATGGTCTTATTTTAATTTTCTTCCGAAAAATAACACTAGTGGGTATTTCGGGGATGTCTTATATTTTCATTTATTAAAAAAAAAAAAAAATATTAAATACAAAAGGAAAATTATAAAATAACCATATCTACAAAATATAAAAATCGATATCCATTTACTTATAAGTAACACATTTTTTTATTCAAATGAATGCAAAACATAGTTTATCAATCATTTTAAATGTGTAGGGGGAATTTTTTGCTATCGACTAGGTCAAAAAAATTTTCGCGTTATTGATTAGGTCTTATTTTAAGTGGAGGGGGCTTATATTAAAATAATTTTAAAAATTCAGGCTAGGTCTTATTTTCGGGGAAACATGGTAATACATAAAAGGCAAGTTTATTTACATAATGTTAATCAAATCATTACTTGTAAATCAGTAGGGTTGGGCAGTATATTAGAATGGAATATAAAAAATATTCGAATGACGTTTTACTATTCCCAACTAGCTCTTTCTGACATTGGGATATACTTGGGCCCAGGGATGGCCATTTCCAAATACTTGACTATTTCGAATACATTCTAAAAAAATATTTTCGAATCTGGAATTTCGAATACATTCTAAAATCCTCTACATAAGTTTTATTCATTTTAAAAAAAAATCCAAGGTCATATAGGAATTAAGCTTTAATATTATTAATTGTAAATACCAGGCTTGTCCATAGGAAATGTCCCATGGGATGGGGTGGGACAGCACACATTTGTATTTCCCATTGGACACGGCATCCGTATGATTTTCAGGGAAACGATGGTAAAACATTTCGTTATGTATTTCGTATCCATATATTTGAGCATAGCTCTCTTGTTAGTTATAAAGAGTAAAATAGATTCAGCCTTAACAATAGACTTCATGAAGGGGCTGAAGGACACATGCATAATAGTTATGAATATAAAGTTAACAAAGTCCGTAAATTTTGTTGTGTTGCATGTCTCTTCGTACATGTAGTCCTATTTAGTAGACGCTAAACCCAAATTTAACAATTTTTATTGAATTTTATTCCAATGGGAATCCCATGGGATGGGATGGGACAGACATAATTGCTAGGGGATGGGAATGGGACAGAAAAATATGTCTCATCTACAAGCCTGCATACTAATGACATATGTGATATGATTCAAATTAGTGGTTTTCGTGCTTCTGAGAAAAAAAAGACTACACTTTTACATTACAGTATTTATACCTATGAATTGTCTTGTATCTTGTGAGGTATAGAAAAAAGTGCAACTATGCGATTAGTGAAATGTTGTGAATTCTACATTAAAATCCAAGTTCTTGATATCGCACACACTTTTTGACACGGGTAATTTTTGTTATAAATTCTGTCTGTTTATCGTCAACGTGAGTGTTATTTAGTCCATCGACATCGTTAGCTTTGGTAATTTTTTTTTGCTCACGTAACTATGTGTTAAATCAGAAAAAACGCAACTGTTGTAACGCGACCATCTTACCGATTTCCAAATTTTCATCCGCCCATGACGGAGAATTGAGACCGAATATCGTGTGAGCTGATATTTTATGACGAATGTTACTTTTTATTTTTGCTTATAAATTAATAATTAATTATGAATTAAAATCAGACTGAACGATATTATGATAACGAGATAACAATGAAATTAGCGATAGATACTAAATAATATTTAAGAGCTTTTTTATACGCGGTCACTATCGAAACTGAGGATGAAAATAATCTATTCCGACACAATTTGCTTTCAGATTTATAGCTGTGGCCGCACAGACTATCTCAACTATGTTAAAATATACGATAATAATGGTAAAATATTTTCAATCAAAACGTCTTCGGCTAGTTATAAGTACTTAAAGTCGGCGCTGATTTAAATCCTATTCTATCTCCCCATATCGCCTGAGTAGTGCTTTATTTTACCTTAAGTCGACGCAAAGGCGAGTTCCGACGAAAACAATTAAATTAATATGGCAATACATTTTAAAAAAGCTTGCATGTACCATGGATTGAATATTTAATTACTCTTCTGATTTAATATTCAGTTTTTATCAGTCATTTTATCACATTTTATGCTCTGGAGTCGGAATAAACTCATCTTATCTTATAAACTTAAACTTATCAGTTGAAAAGCATTGAATGCGTGGGTGTGAGTTGCTTTTCGGTCGGGTGTGGCTTTTAGTTGTTGCGTGTATTGAAAGAACGCATTCATGATGGAATAAGCCAGTTTGAATTTCGAGGACTTATTTCACAATATCTCGGAGTCCATGTAATCTGTGTAATGTGTAACATTTCAAAATTTCCGGTCCACGCATGTAATGTAATGTGCATGCCTTTGACTTATTCTATTGCGCAAAATATTCAATTTGTGGCCGATTCAAGCATTTCAAAATGTTTTTCCATAATAACTGTTTTTAACGTATCTTGCCATTGCGTCGACTTACGTTAAAATAAAAGCACTTCTACTCTAAAATGCCACCGCATTCTGCAGATATGAAAATACGTGGTAAGCTGCACGGATAAATTCAGTTTTATTACGCGTTTTTGCGATCTTGCGAATTTGTCAAATTTGAGCTATTCACAATAGAACTGTGTGGTGGTTTTAGGTCAACTCACCGCAAAATTTTTGTGAAATCGGTTCTCTAAAATTAGCAGTAACTACCCGGTTAATCGGATAGTCAAAATCATTGAGGTGTATATAACTAGAGAGCGCATAGGAGCAAAGATTTTGTGCCGAATTGAAGGCCGCGGCGGCCATCTTGGTACGTGCGATTTTCTGCTTGCGGATGCAGTGACAGTGAGTAGGTTGGATTTGCTGTGTCAGTGGTGTAAAATGTAAGATAATTTGAGGAAATTCGTCGTTCTGCGCGTTGTAGTGGATTTTCACGCTATTGTTGGTGGTTTAGTCATTAACTTGGAAACGGGTAACACAAAACGTGTATGCACATGAGTTGAAGAATCAAGTTTTGAAAGTCAGGTGGGTACGGTGCCCTACCGGTAGAATTTATATATGTTATTCAGTATAGATACCGGTAGTAAATGACACCTAATATACGGGAGCATGTTCTGTAAATTAAGTCGGCTGAAATGCACGGTTTTGTCAGATTGCTGACATACCGGTACAGGTACCGTATTATTCGCTAACTATGGTAGGTTGTGCTTGATTCCGATGTGTTTATACATAATGCAATAGCAGTCTAGGTCTGAATCAATGAACAAGCTCAAATTGGAATCTGTTGAATAGACATTATTTGTTATGACTAATTTTGCTTTTCATTTAAAAATAAATTTTACCAGAGAAACAACATTCACCCATGTAAAAGCGAAATACCAGTACCGGTAAGTCATCTAGCAAGCAATCTGAACCTAGTAAGCCAATTCCCTCCAAATTTTATTTATTAGATGGTTCTTGTTGTGTAGTAATCGCTCTTCTGTTTATCAAGCCTACAGTATCAAATGATTCGAAATTTTCAGAGGAAAAGATTGTTATTGTCACTAGAAGGCTATTACTTTTACTTGAACAGAGAAAATACGACAAAGACTTATCCCAATTTAGGCTTTCCGTATCAAAATATGTTGATAACAAAAATTCAGTTTTGATTCATGATTATATCGCATAAAAACAAGTAGTTGTGAGCATAACGCCACTGCTTTAAAAATCATTATCCTTTAGTCTCTGCTTACATATGTGGACATGGGTTTTCTACACATGTTCAAATTAATACGAAAATAAGGAACAAACTTGGTGTGCAAGATCACATGAGATAAATAAGTACATGTACGCTATTTTTGTTGAGTGGCAGCTAATTTAAATGTCGTCTGAATAGCACTATGCTATGTTATTCTAATGTTTTTTTTCCTGTTTGAAAATTTTGCGGGTTCGCAGATACTTCAGAGCAGCATAGGCCCCCAGCGGATAGAGGATGAGAACCACTGGTTTAGTCATCTTGCACTTTGAAGTTTTATCAGTAGCCCATAATATTGCTATATATTACGGCATTATTTTTTACTACCTAATACCTTTTGCATTATGTTTGAAAAAATCTTAAAGTTTACCTGTATCGTTTTACATTTCAGTTCACCACTTCACGCAGGCCCCAAACTGGTCGTACTTCACCGTTGAAGCTGATATTCCAAATGAAGTTGAGACTTGTGAACAGAAATATATTTCCCCTATCATCCATGACCATTCTGACAGCTGCGGTACAAGTCTTCACAGGTTTTTTGAAAGATTGGAAATAAAAACAGAACAACTGGAGACTGTCGGGAAAAAGCTGAAAGTCCCCAAGCAAAAGTCAGAGCGACTGTAAATAATACTTCAAAACAACAGTGTTATAAAATCAATACAAGAAAAAAATTTAATCACCACTAGAAGTGAAGAACTTCTAGGCTGCAGTCCTGCAATTTTTAGGCGAATCCTTGATGGGCCCGCCCACATAAAAATACCTTCCTGAATTGAAAGCATTTGCCCTTAATATTAACTTTTATTCTGCTAATTCCTACCTGTTTGTAAGGCATACATTTAATCTATCTTCCCATGTCAAATTTGGCACTTGAATTCCGAAATTTCAGCAGAGCCTGGGTTTACTTAGCTTTCATTTAATGCCTATAAGCATATTTGCTTATTTCTCTTTTTACACGTCCTTATAAATTTCAATTTCGCTTATTTTTAGTATGCCATCTTTGCTTATTTCTCTTTTTACACGTTTCTATAAATTTCAATTTCGCATATTTTTAGTATGCCATCTTTGCTTATTTCTCTTTTTACTCATCCCTGTAAATTTCTATTTTGCATATTTTTAGTATTCCATATTTGCCTATTTCTCTCTTTACACGTCCCTGTAAATTTCAATTTTGCATATTTTTAGTATGCCATTTTTGCTTATTTCTCTTTTTACTCATCCCTGTAAATTTCTATTTTGCATTTTTTTAGTATGCCATATTTGCCTATTTCTCTCTTTACACGTCCCTATAAATTTCAATTTTGAGCATTTCAGCTGTCACGCTGCACAACTGGCAGCATGACAAAAATAGACCTTTAAACCAAAAATCAATCAAGTTCGATATCTTACGTATTACTAAATTGAATATCTATTCAATTCTGTTTTTGCTAGATCTCACTATTTAACAGGACCTTAATATAGAATATTTCGTATTATTGAATTTAAAACATCGATCCAATTTGGCGGTTCAAGATTCTATAATACTCTCCTGATTGATTCACATTCACTAGGACAGTACTTTGATCCATTTGTCTACTCTAAGAAAACCCGGTGTATCTCAAATAGAACGAGAGCTTGCAAACATTTTTTAGGTTTCAATTGCATTACAAATTTTACATAAAATAAACAATGCAGAAATGAAAATGTGTATTGAAACTAGTAGAAAAGCTGGTTAATTGAAGAAACTGGAGACACTTCAGGAGTAGGCAACAAATGACTTGATTCACTTCACACTTTCACCTAGTAGAAGTTGGATGACTTACTGGTATTTTGCTTTCACATGGATGAATGTTGTATTTCTGGTAACAGTTATTCAACAGTTTCCAATTTGGGCTTATTCAAACCTAGACTGACATGGCATTAGGTATCAGGATGGTCCAAGATTGGCAGCTCCGCGGGCCACAATAGTGCCAAAAACTTTGGTCGTTTAACTTCGCTAGTTGCCTCAGCAAGCTAACACTAGTCAATTCAGTGACATTAGTGATGCAACAATATGTTAAAAGATTTTTTGGTTAATTTTATGACGAAACAACACGAAATGCGAATTTTTGTTTCCTCTCCGAATGCGACGCGGGCCACAGATAAAGGAGTGGCGGGCCACATGTAGCCCGCGGGCCTGGACCACCCTGGTATAGACCCATCAGAATCGAGCAAAACCTAGTTAGCGAAGCATTAGCTATTGCAGTATTGAGATATAGTCTACTAGGTACGGTATTTCAATAATCTTGCAAAGCCGTTCATTTCAGCCGACTTAATGGACAGAACGTGGTTCCATATAGTAGGTGTCATGGTATTACAACCATTACCTCTACCGATCACACATAAATTTTACTTGTATTTCACAAGCTAGACCAAATACAGCACCGTACCCACCTGGTTTCCAAAACTTGATTCTTCAACCTCTATGCATACACGTTTTGTGTTATCCTTTTCCAAGTTAATGGCTGAACCAACAACAATAGCGTGAAAATTCATTTCAACCCGCAGAACGATGAATTTCCTCAAATTATCTTACATTTTGCACCATCGAAACGGCAATTCCAACCCACTCACTGCATCCGCAAGCAGAAAGTCGCGCGTACCAAGATGGCCGCCGCGACCTTCAATTCGGCACAAAATCGCAAACGTCTAGCGCCGCCAATGCGCACTCTAGTTATACACACCTCAATGGTCAAAATACGGAATACCCGGATATATCCGTTATCCGGATAGTAAAAATTATAGGTATCCGAACTAACCTTAATCGTCCCTTGTTTCCACGGAAGTTTTGTACGCAAAAATGAACGATTCATCTATGTTTCTAAGACGAAATATTCACGCAACTCAAAAATAAGCACTTTTCCTAGAAATGAGGGAGTTCCAGAAGTATGCGCACCACCTGAACATAGTATGTGTACCAGGTTAGGGTTCAGGTTGTGCGCCATCTTGGTGCACGTACTTCAGGAGCGCCGAAATAAGCACATCGTTACTTTATTAGACGCAAGCTAGAAAATAACCACCAATCTTAGAGATAAGCAGTAAGCAACACGAGTTAACCCCGCTTACACCTGAATATGTGAGAGTCAGTGTCTTGCTATTTATGAACACGGTGGTATCAACTTTCCTCTGCCCTGAATTGAATTTTAATTACATGTCTCCTAACTTCGATGTTTATGCGGAATATATACAACACAGACGAAAGGTATATTTTTTAATTGTACCAAATCACACGGCGAATAGAAGAGAGGTTTAAAAGACTATTTATGAATATTTTTATTAATGACGTGTAACCTATTTCAATTCTTTGCTTCACTAGACTTACCATACGTCCCGCTTTAGGCGGGACAGTCCCGCTTTTTAGCGTCTTGTCCCGCCGTCCCGACAAGTCAGCTAAAAGTCCCGCTTTTGCGTTCAGCCATCCAGCATAATACACGAGCATGTTCTCGTTGCTTTGTTGCTGTGAAGTGCAACGCTAGCCCACTTACTGAAGGCGAATGCGTTGTTTTGAATGTTTCGCTGTTTCCCGCTAACATTGTTAGCGAACGTATCACGTGTAAAATCAATTCTAATTGGTCCTGTTCGGACGTTCATGTGAATGTAACATGTCATTGAGCAATATCTTTTTGAAGGTGTTATCTACAAAAAAGCATGCTTAGCGAATAAATAAATTCTCAATGCTTGAAACGGCAGACTATTTCATTCTTTTTGCTGTACATAAAAATAAATCTAAATTCGGATCATTTGTATCGTTAGCGTCTATTCCGTTCTATTTTTCGAACTGAACTCGATGTTTAGACAGAGAATATGCGCATGAACTCTCGTTGACAATATGGTCAATGAAGACAGCCGGGATGGCTTTAAATGTAGGCCCATGTAGTAAAATCGGAAACTGTAAAGTAACAGGATCACAGCTAAGGGATCGTGTCTTTGGAGGCGTCCTGCTTTGAAGTCCAAAAAATATAGTAACCCTATGCTTTACGAATATTTTTGAAGTTTATGCTCATAGGCCGTGAGACGAGGCCCTGAGAACTGCCGAGATATTGAGTATTGTATCGCACATAAGGGAACTACCAGGAAATGATTCTAAAATATTCCTCAAAAATTTAGTAACGAATAATTCCTTGTTCCCATTTCCAAAAGTTGCACGTTTTACGAAAAAGACGCTTTTACTACAAGAAATATGCGCTACGATCTGCCCTATATTCTCTACGTTTCCGGCAACATTGGCCAATGAACGCAGACTTCTGTATGACGTAACAATTAAAATTTGATCAGCTGTTCGCCTGTGAATGAATCTCAGTTTATAGCCTTTCCATTGTCTTTTTTAGTTTTTTAGTTAAGTTATACTAAGAAGGTGTTTAAAAGAACAAGAGAGCTATGCTCAAATATATGGACACGTAGCGCCACCCAATGGCAATAATTTTGATGACGTCATAGCGAAAAAAAAAGTAATAGCCTTCTGGAGAAAAATTTTATCTTCAACCACTGAAAATTTCAAAGCAATTGGTCCAGTATTCGAAGAGAAAAGCGACTTTTTAAAAACGTGTCAAAGAACAAGAACAACAACAAGAACAACAAGAACAACAACAACATAATATTGAAACGATCGTTATGTCCACTACGTGTCCAATAAGTAAGTTATTAAACACTTGTAGATCCTTACCATGGATATAGGCCGTGAGACGAGGTCTTGGAAAACGCCCAAATGAGTTTCGTAGCGCACATCAGGTAACTAAATAAATTTTTTAGTTTTGTTTGAAAATAAACACACAGAACGCACTACAGCTTGTTTCACAATCCTGTTGCAAAATTGAATGTAAGGGGGTTCCCAGAAAATCAATAATATAAGGAGGTTCCCAGAAAATCAATAACCATAATTTACAACAACACAGCATAAGAATTATGCAATTCAAGAGCCCTGCTGCACACTAACACAAATGTATTTCTGTAACGTTTTGTCTGACCAAAATCAGACTTCCTCAGACAAGCAGTTTACAACAAAGAATAGCATAAGAAGTTGCATTTATTTTATAGAAGCTATCAAACGTATTTATTTTTAAGCAATGAAGTCACAAATTAACATCGTAAGCACAAAAACACAAATAAATCTGTTATTTCTCAGAGAAATCTACCGGAAAAGTCAAGAAAATCAAAAAAATACCGTATGTACATACCGGTACCATTGTGAACTGCAATATTACAATTATTTTTTTCCAGTTATAGTGGTTGTGTATCTGAAGCAAAGGCAATATTATTTATAGAAACTGGACCTTCGACACTAACAAATGTCTGAAAAAATAAATAAACAATGTTTAAATTAATTTCAATATCTAATTTACTTCCCTCTGAATTGCTTCCGAAATCCTCATTTTCGAAAATCGACTTTTCCTCTATAATTGTAGGGGAGAGCGGGGTCAGTTGGCATACGGGGCTAGTTGAAACGGTCGAATTTTCTACGAGATGACGCACCCAAATCACGTGATCTCTCGGCAACACATCGCGACCAACATCGCCATTTCACCTGCTAAGGGGCATGGAGTTAGAGCTAGTTTTGTAATTTGTAGAGCTATATCGTCCAAAATCGGATGCAAATTTTGGTCAAATTGGAAGGATAATTTTTTCAAGTGTTTGCTCATGAATGTAAGGTACCATAGGCGATCCGTCTGATATTGCGCCACTAGAGACAGGTATATATAGGAGAGGCTGTCATTGGCAGAGATTCGGCTGCAGGGCACCAACTGTTCGGGCTAGAGCGACCATTTTCTATCGACTTGTCACGTCGGGGCCAGTTGAAACTTTACTGTAAGGGGCAATATGAACCGTTTCAACTTGCCCCGTGTGCCTCACCCATCGATTAGGCCGCTATTCCAAGCTTATTGAGAGCAATCAGTCGCAGTTATGTGCCATGTTAGGAGAGTCGTAAGTGATTACGTTAGGAATTATTGCTCTAACACTTATCCACAGTATTATCATATTCTAGTGAGAATAATTTAATGAGAAATGAGGAAATACAAACGTAGAAGTGAGCGAGGTCAAACTTCAAAATCAGAAATGCTGCATGCGGTAAAGGAAGTTGTAGAAAGTCAAAAAACCATCCGACAAGTCGCAAAGAATTTGGTATTCCCCATGTCACCCTCACTAAATATGTTGAAAAGTATAGAATGAATTTTGATGTTGGACACGTAGGCTACAAGCAAATCAGACTCGTCTTCACCGCAGAAGAGGAAAAAGAATTAGCAAAGTATGCAATTAGAGCAGCCAAATTGTTCTTCGGTCTTACACCCTTGGAACTTCGCAGAGTAGCGTATGATTTTGCGAGGGCGATGGAAGAAATCACGAGGAGAGGAAGATACAATATTCTGAGTCCTGGGAAAGGGAGAAGCTGGCAGTGATTGGTTCTCAGATTTTATGAAGAGATATAAGAACATATCAATTAGAACACCAGAACCAACATTAATGGCACATATTTTTTGACAACTCGTATGAAATCATGAACGAGTACCATTTTAAGCCCTCTGAGATATGGAATGTCGATTAAACCGGATGTTCCACAGTGCAGCGGTCCAAACTTAGTTTTGGCAGAAGAAGGCACTCGTCATGTGGAAACTGCCACTTCCGCTGAAAGGGGAACCATGGTAACGGTTTGTTGTGCTGTAAATGCTATTCGAAAGACTGTGCCACCAATGTTCCTATTTCCGAGAGGTAATTTTCGCTCATATTTCCTCAATGGCTGCCCAGTAGGCTCTGTCGGAGTGGCAAACGATTTGGGGTGGATGAAGATGGAAAATTTTGTCCAATATTTGGCACATTTCCAGGCGCACGTACTCCATTGAGAACCCGATACTACTTCTTCTAGACCAGGGCTTCCCAAACTAGGGGCCGCGAAACGAATTTTAGGGGCCGCAAAGATAACACCAATTTTACACAAAGTACCATATCTATTGTACTTTTTAGCAGACTTTTGATTCGAAATACAATTTATAAGAATAGTGTAAAACAAAAATTTCACGATTCCGAGTGAATACATCATCATAATACCATGTTTCCCCGAAAATAAGACACTGTCTTCAATTTTCTTTCGAAAATAACACTAGGGCTTATTTTTGGGATAAAGAATAACGAAATTTTTTAATATACAAAATATGAATATCGATTTCCATTTACTTTTAAATAGCACGTTTTTTTTTTCAAAATACCTGCTACATATAGATTATCAACCATTTAAAAAGTAGAAAAGACGGGACTCAGTGGTTCCCGAACTTCATTGTATTTTGACGCCTTTGAAAAATATGCACAAGTTGCGACTCCCCGTGAAAATAGTATTGATACCTTTTAATAAAAGACCTTTTTTGCAATGAGTTTCGTATAAACGAACAAACAAATCTTAACGACAGTCAGTGGAATCTGCCTCATATAAATACGAAATCGCAAAGCAGATGGGAGTGCGCAACGCTTTTTGAACCAAGAATCTTTATCCACAAAAAACCGAATTTTCAGAATTAAACTTTGTTATTATAGCCCTATTACAGGTAAGACCGATTTCATCTTCCTTTTTTTCAGTAAAAGTATAAGATATGGGTTGTTTGAAAGGTTCACGAATCACGAAATTTTCCGACGCCTTAGCAAAATTGAAACGACGGCACGGCATTGAGTTAAAAAAAAAAGTTTCGCTATCGACTAAGTCTTTTTTAAAGGCGAGCACTTATATTAAAATCCTTTTTGAAATTCAGGCTTGGTCTTATCCTCGAAGAAACACGGTAGAATCATCGCGCTTGCATAACAATGCATATTCTGATCGTAAGACCCGATTTGCGGGTGGTTGCATAAAAATGACGGCTATAATCGTTAAGCTAGTGGTTTCCGAAGACGATTTGCTGAGTGCGCCTAGAAACATATTAACTATTATATTTATTCTAAATGTTTTATTGTTTCTCATTGTTGCAAATGTTGTGTATATGAACAAATTCATTTTTACTGTTTTATGTTGTGTACTTTCTGTTACGTAGGGTCTATTGTGACGTAACATAAGAGATACCGGTGGTACCCTACATGCTGCAATTTTGTAGGCTGCAGTTTATTTATTAGCTTTACCGAGTTTATCAAGTACATATGAGTGATTTTTAGCATTTTGCAGAAAAACCAGGCAGAGATAAAAAAAAAGAAACGTTAACCTTTTTCCTTTATTCAACAGGCCTACATGTTTAAAAAAACTCAAAAGACATAAAATACATATTAACGATGACAAAATTGTGTTTTGTTTTGAGTCAGCCTATTTTTCGTGTAGGTGCGCCATGAGTTTTTCCTTGATAATTTGGCGTCGCACAAACCGCTGCCTCATGCTAAGTTTGATTAATAAGGGTGAACATTTCGAGATAAGCACCATACCGTCGATGGCCAGGCGTCGTAACTATCATTTAGGCCTGCATAAACATACATTGAGCCAAGTCTGGACTTGCTATGCAGAAAAAAGCATTTGCACTCATTACACTGAATAATTCAGTAACGTTAATCTGAATAAATATGTGCTTGTTATTGAGTAGGCCCAATAAAAGTTGAGAATTAGCCAATAAAACATCAAAGATGCATATTTCGAACTGTTTAGCATTATTAACGTGGACGAGGGCCGCGAAAAATTTTATTATATTAAAAGGGCCGCGAGCTGAAAAGTTTGGGAAGCCCTGCTCTAGACAATCATGAATCCTATGTTGACTATCCAGTTATCGAATTTGCCAGATCTCATGGGATTGTTCTCCTGTCGTTCTAGGCCATGGGCCGAAATCTGTAAAGCGCTTAAAAATCGAGTTCGTGGTGACCCTCGAGGGGGAACCTAAATTTTGGTGAGTTAAAAAGCTAAAAGCCTAATTTACTAAATATAAAAAGTTGACATCTCCAAAGTGGAGCATTACGTCACAATTAACGATGACGTCACATGCCCTCTCAACCCATATATACCATATAATATTCTACTTAAACCTGAGATTTGTAAACCTTTGACGGATTCGTAAAATAAAATTTTTGAGGGGTGAGTTTTGGTACAGGTGACGTCACAATTTGCTCTTTGGTCAAATGTGACGTCATAACTGCTTTTCAACATTTTTTTTCTGTTATTGTGTAAGGAGACTAAGTAATCTGCAATGACCATACCTGCTGTTTCCTATCGATACACACAGAAACGGATATTTCAAAACTAGTTTTTTATGGCATATTCTTCCGTAAAAGTAACAAAACTAATTATGGCAAAACTAAACATTAAAAAACACTATGCTATGAAAAGAACACAAAACGAGTACAGAGAGAGCAAGAGCGCGTTTGGCCAGAAATAATAAAAAAACAAAAGGCAAAATATTTCTCATGTCCCACCAGCTATAAAATTTACTATGACAATTGTAAGAATTGCAAAAAAAAGCAATTAAAATATAAAAAATGAACAAGCATGCGGCTAATATGGTGCATAATCACTATTGAATATGTTTAAATTGAAATAATTCGTGCTCGTCATCTCGTATAATGAATGTATGTCACTATTTTAGTTGTTTGGGATGGACTTCATGAAAGTTAAAACCATATTTCGATATTAATATCATCGTCTTCCTCACGTATGACATCCGCGTTGCTACAATCGTTGCAGCTGCACAACTGGAGCATGAAAACCCTGACTTCACACAAGGGCATTTGCTGCTCTTGCAATTTAATTTGGCGCATCTGCATTTAGAATGGTTTAGCACTGAGTTTGGGGCAATTTGTTTTGAAATCCATTTAATATTTATATTGCTATCATTTACTATCCATCCGTGGTCATCAGGATTTGGAGCAGATATAAAATTTTGCAGTGCTCTTCTGTGTATGGCACATTGGTAGTTTGCATGTGCTGAATGGAGTACGATAGCATCATCAGATGGGGGCATACAGGGTTCGTCTAACGATTTATTTTGGAATATTTCAAAACGTACTTTGTTAACAGACATCTCATCAGAGTAACCATAAAGAGTGCAAACAAACTTTGAAAGTTGAATATAAATATTTTCTGGAATGTACCACTGATCTCCTAACTTTGAAAAAGCTTGTATGAATTCTTTTGATTTCAATAAATGTCGCATACCCTTCACTTTTCCCTTTCCACGGAAAGCGCTAATGGTGTCACATCCGCTAAATACATGTAGACCCAGAATAGCTTTGCAAAAGACATTTCCGAAGTAGTTAACCATTTTTCTGATTGATAACATCCTGGACTGCGAACCACTTCCCGTTAAAAAATAAAATTACATCCAATATCGGAAGAATGTGCCAATGACAATATCAATACATCGGTATCAGGACTGTTAATAATTACGTCGTTAAATTCCGATGAACAATGCTTTGCGTGTAATAAAAGCTTGGTATCTGCTTCTTCGTGATCGTTGACCAAAGAAGGCTCGCCCGATACGCAAAGCTGGAATTGCCTGAAATTGATGCAGTGACACTCAGCACCGTGGCCGATAAAAATTTTCATTTTCCCTACAGAACATGAAGGTTGATAATTCGGAGCAAACGAAATTAAAAATTCTACAAGAGCCTCCTTATTCTTGCCGGAAAACAAAAACTTTTTAAACTGTTTAGGCGTTTTTTGTTCCAATCCTACTATTTTGATGATTTCGCTTTCATTCGATGATCTTCGACACCTTTCAAAATTTTTTATGCTAATATCTGGATAAGTGTCACACACAAAGTCAACCCTGTTACAATTGTAAGACTTTGCCATATTAATTATTCTGTCGAAAATCATATTTAAGAGTCTTCCAAAAGTTTCCGGAATATTATTCAAAGATTGCAATAAAGCCATACCATCTATTACAAGAGCTGCATTCAATGGATATGATTTGACTAATACTTCTGGCACACTATTTTCCAATTCGTGCAAGAGCCTGGCTTTATTAGTTCTCACCGGCGTTCCGTTTGGTGATCCAATAGATGCGGGGATAGCAGTTAATGGATATTCTAGCATTTCTTGCAGTTCTATATTTTTCGTTTTTTTCGTATTCTATATTTTTTGTATTCCCGCCGCACTGCTCACACAAGCTTCAACTCTTGCATGTATGGAGTCTTTTTTGCTTTCAAAAAGTATTACACTAGTGCGATAGAAAGTCGACTAATTTCGAACAAGGGAGAACGCATCACAATATACGACATTCCACAATTGGCGTCCCAGAGCTTCCATAGGTCGTTTTCCAAATCAAATATAATCACCGGATTTTTCAAAACAGGTATTTACCCTTTGGATAGTAATATTTTTGTCGAAGATGACTTCTCCTCATCTCTGGCCATTGAACGTCCACCCCCTGAAGAAGTTGTCGTAGAAAACCGAGAGCCATCGCAGGTCAAGTAGGAAACCGGCGTGACTCCAGAAATTGTCCGACCAATCACGAAACCCAGGCTACAGGCGCGAAAGATCGGTGTGAGAAGAATACAGAGAAAATCCTGTATCTTAACTCGAAGTCCTGAAAAAGACTTGGCTTTAGCTAGATATCTGAAAAAGAGCGCATCCAAGACCAGTTGATACTATACAACGCATGATCCCCAGGAAAAGTGCGATGGTCAATGATGAATCGACCTCAAATGAGAAAGATGTTATTTCTATTCGCGACACCACTGACGACAGCGAGGAAGACATAGAGGAAAAGGTCGAATCATTCAAGCAGGGTGATTTTGTTGTGGTGAGATTTCGAGGCTTCCGATCCATCGCGCACTATATCGGAAAAATTCTAGAAGTTTCTGGTACGGGCGACGCAGAAACCGTAGAGATGAAAACAAGATTTTTGAGACGAGTGGATATGAGAACAACCGATATCATGGCATTTTCATACCCGTGTAAAGAAGACGTCGCTTTGCATCAAAAAGATGACATAGCAATGAAGCTTCCTGCGACGATGCGCGTAGGTGGCACTACCAGGTGTGCAGAAAAACTAACTTTCGCAGTGGATATATCCCCATATGATCCTCTGGGAACTCCAGTGATTGAATTTGAATAATTTCTTTGAGTTTGTAAACTTGTTCGTCATTTTTTCTTTTACTTCTCAACTTGACTGGTCCAAGCTACCCCGCCCTCGGGGCATGTTGTAACGAATTATATGTGCGCATTCGAGGTCCAATTTCTTGCAGACGCAATGCGTTGAGGGGCACTATTTGTTACTGTTAGGTGAGGCAAGAACATAAGTACGTACAGCTCCAAAGATGTTGTAAAGAGGTACATGGTTGCAGAAATAATAACAAATAAGTAATCAGATGTTCCAACTAACCCCGGTCTCCCCGACTGTGATTTTTGCAGTCGATACAATAATCTGTGCAATTTAGGTTGTTTTTGGCACACGTGAATAAATTATTTTGGCCCCCCATTTTTCTTACACGTGCAGTTTGCCAATTCAAGAACTGATTTGGGGAAGTAGATCTATCAATTCACCCCGCAAAACACCATCATCAAGAACCAATTGGCCTTGGTTCTAGCGTAAATATATACTACTATAGGTTCTAGGCAACAATGATGAAGTCCTGTCTGGTAATTTGCCCTCAGAACATGCTTCTTCAGTGAATCATTGTTGGTTTGAAGAGTATAATGCATATGTTTGTCAGTTTTGAAAAGACTTGCCTTGGTATCATTTACATTCTTCATATCCTCTTCTATACTTATACAGTAATGATAACTAAAAAGATTCAATAATGATTCACTGAAGAAGCATGTCGGCCCGGCGATGTGGCGCATCGTGCTAAGCGTTAGGAATACGCTCGCCACCGCATCTCTGATTACCCTTCGTGGGCTCGCAGGTTCGAATCCCATGCGGGGATGATCATGTGCGAGAGGATTGCTGAACTCCTCGCCGCCGTTGGGTGCAGTATGTTCCCCAGCTTTTCTCTTTAGGGGGGGTGTTTCAAAATTTAGAGGGTGGTAAATAATTTGCTATTAGAGATAAAACTAGGCTATTTGCATTCTTAAAAAAATGGTATGTATTTAAGAAACGATGTACATGGGAGGCCCCCAAGTTGATTGACGGCGAGCCAAAATCCACAGCAGAATGAAATTGTAGGGCCAGAAAAGGGGAGCGAGGAAAAGTGCGGGACGACATGGCTGGGGTTCAGGGCGCGCTTAAGCGCCCTTAGAAAATTTTGAGAAAGAGGCACCAAAATAGGCTCTAAGCTTGATTTTAGATACACCTAGCATCGCAGTTTGTTATGTAATAAAATCAATAATTATAATATTTAGTTGATAGAATTCTCGGGGAATAGATAACAAGCACGGCTTTCAACCGTAAATATACTACTACGTTTCAACAAGTAATTTGCAACTGATAGTGACTAATGGAGTTACTTGCTCATCTGGCATTGTATGAATAGTTACTTATGTCTTGTTTTGTTACACATTTCTAATTTTTTTGAACATGTTTGTTTGACCTTTGTATGAATTAAATTTTGAAATACGCTCGTCAACTGATCATGATGTCGCATAATGTTGTATTCCTTCAGAACTGAAATATTTTGTAAGGAGACAAATCGCTGAAGTTTGATTCTTTTCAATAAAGAAATAAAAACGCTGTCATTCATCTAATTACGTCTGTTTTCAGTTCCTAGTTTTCGTTTTGTGACATCTCTATGCTTTCTTAATATATGGCTGATATCTAAAATACTGCAGTGTGTAATCATAATACCCATACCTATACATAAGATACCGGAATACTTCAATTGTTACGAAATAAACGTGCTTAAACTGTGATAATGATGTAACAATAGACGGTATCTAAAACTCAAAAGATACCACATGAAGGGTTGAACTATTTCACTCAAGTTCGGCGGGCCATTTTAAATCGTCACGCGGGCCGTAATTGGCCCGCAGACTGCGGTTTAGAACCCCTCAGCGTTGAATCGCACCTCAAAATTAGGGGGGGGGTGTAGGGAAATCACTGGTAGGGTGGTTCACGTAACCGCTGGTCGGTTACGGCTTCCTCTACCATCATGTCCATGCTTCCGAAAACAAATAACTGCCTAACTAATCCCATACCCGACCTGGACTGGTAACATGACGAGAGAGAGAGAGATTTGTACGAGAGGCCGTGGTTCGCCCGATGATTAGGCCGTCTTATCGGCTTTCCTCTCCCCCGGGATAAAAAAAAGGAAAATCCTATCCTATCCTACAGTAGTCTTTCGACTTGATCGGGGACTCCAATGCGTGGTCGCATCAGGATTCAGGAATAATGTGCTGTTGATAATGCGCCCTCATTGTTAACAATCTGCCATGTCTGTTGCGAGTTGCGACCTCACTGTTCGTGGTGCGCCGATAGCTACGAGACTTTTAGGCTAGCAACTCCTCTACTGCATCTCTGAGAATCAAAGCGACAGGTGATCGTAAATTTCGTAAATAACGACAGAACGACGATATGTAATAGTCGTTTAAAGACAGAAAGAAAGGCTCATGTTTCAGTTTCCATTGTGGAGATTGCCGATTGATACGATGCGCTTCTCCAAAACCCTATTCCTATATTCAGTTACCGGTAAACGTACTGGTTATAGGTAAGTTAACTGTAATTCTGGTTGTCAATTGATCGTCAAATTCTGCTTCACTTCCTCAATTTAAAATTGAAATTGTACTGACGCTTAATGCATTACATAATTTGTTATAGTTTCAATATTATTATAATTACTCATACTTATAAAGTTACTGATAGATTTAAATACTTATTGCAATCTGGACTACAATTTGGCAATAATAGGCTCTAGTTTGGGCAATGAAGTGGTCTAGCCCACCTCTTCATGCACCCAATTCTGGCAACTTTGGTTGGGCATTTTGGCATTTGACTCCATCTATAATCAGCTTGACAATATATTTTTTTATAAAAGTTTATCTTTACTGTTCACTCCCATTTATAAAATTGATCAATTTGGCAGTGGCAATCATGATAAATTTATTAATATGGTGTGGCAAGTAATTTTTATTTATTTATTTTTTATTAACTACCAGTATGTAATTTTTCATGTTCCCTTTACTTAATAACTTCTATATGGTTGTGTGTGTGGGTGCGTGTGAGCGTGTGTGAAATATTTCAATTATTTTAGGTGAGTGAACACGTACCACATGTTCTTGGCAAAACCTTCCATCTTATATACATTCTGTACGTTTTAAACCTTATCTAAGGTTTTGTTCGCTCTCCTGATTTCATAATCAGTTTTTATTTATTTATTTTTAGCATTCATTTTATTGTTTTGCTGATTATGGAGTCGAAATAAACTTAAACTAAACTTAAACTAAAAATATACTGATATAAACTGTTCACTATTTTGTACTATTCTCTTTGCGTATTGATAGTTGCCAATGACTCTGAGATCTAATTGATTCTGCTTTGGACGAATTCACTTAAAAGGTAAAGTATCCTGGATCATGGTATACTGGTATAAAAGACTGACTGTTAATTAAGAGATATGTGCTATTGATTTTGTGAAAAATCACTCCATGACAAATAAATTTTTTTCAATTTATATGCTTTCAATTAAAAAAAAAAGGTATTTATTCCAGTACATTTAAATTGTATATAGCCTATTTGTATATATATATTATAATATTGTTAACTGCTTGACAATTGTTACTTGTCCATTTCAATCGGTAAGTATGTTGATAGGTATTTGTCTGTCTGTTAGATGCACGTGATATCTCACGAAAGCGAGATTGAATCTGCTCCAGATTTTGCATGTGCATTCATCATAATATATCTTACCAGAAGCCTGTTTATTTTGGATGAATTATGTCGTATAATTAGTGAGGTATTAATTAATTCGTGATGGGACACAAGGTGTCACTATGGAATAAGAGATCTGTTTTGGGGGATCCCCTAACTTTCGATCGATAAGTCTTCGATCTCTGACCGATATTCTCGTTTAATTGTTATCAAATATGACTACAAGTGCGAAGTGTGGTAGGTGTATTGTTTTGATGATCAATTTGAACAATAAGGTGTCAGAAGACCATAGTCTGATAGTTGATCTAAAAACGGATCTTAATTCTATGTTCAGATGTTGGTATTTAAAGCCTATAATAAGTACCCAATTTCCCGGCGAATAAGTCTACCTGGCAGCCCGATAAATATTGAAATAGGACGAGGCCCGTTTTAAAGCCTGAAAAATGGGTTTCTGCATATAACCTGCCAATAAGTCGGGGTAGTAAAATCTGTAGTAAAACCGTCAACATCGGTATCTCAAATTACCATGCAGAGACATTTGAGCATTCGCCGCGTTCGTGCATTGGTTAAATTAGCCTATAATAATGTTTTCTTGTAGCGTAATATTCAATCCATAACAACTACGGGAATTCGAACTGTCTTTAAATTTTAATCTAGTTGTGTTCAACTCGAGATTGCGCCCACCATAAAAGAACATTACCTAATACATAATAAGGCGACACCAAAAAAATGAAAATTACTATACTCGCCTAATAAGACGACCCCCCCCAAAATCAGGCCAAAAATTTGGGTCTAGAAAAGCGAATTATTCGCCGGGAAATACAGTATCTGTTGAGAGTAAGCATTAAATTTATTAAAGATACTAATCACTAGTGCTTTTCTAGATCTTTTATAACTCTCATGAATCATGATGTTATTGAAGCATTTTTCTCATGAGCTTGTGATAGCCATATATCTGTATATCATCTTATATTGCAGAATTGATTGCTTTATTGATCAAATTCTCCAATTAGTATGCTAAATTGATTTTAATGATTTTCTTTACTTTATGAACATTAATGTGTGTCTTTATCCCATTGTTTCAAATTATGGAGTGGTGCAGTTCATTTAAGCTAAATCTAAAATTAGAATGCATGATGATCAATAGCGAAAAATTGATTTTTTGACAAGATTGTGTGATATTACTAAATTCATTCATGGTATTTAATAATGGGCTTTAATGCTTTTAAGCAGCATATACCATGTAATGCATTTAAAGAGTAAACAAAACTGACAATGCTGCAGTGTGAGAAGTGTGTCTTTGAGACAAAAATATATATTTCATGAGGTAGACTTTATTTGTGTAACTAGGAATGAATAACTTCTTCCGGTATGTGTCTGTAGGTAAAATTAACGATGAAAATATGTGGTTTATAGTATGCAATGTTACAATGGAGCAATTGAATAGACACTTTGAAAATGGCTTACTCCTGTTTTTTTTAGTTCTTAGCTTTGTAGAATAATTCTATTGATTATGGGTTCATATATGGAAGGTCCACTAAGCAAGTGGACAAATGTAATGAAAGGATGGCAATATCGTTGGTTTGTATTAGATGACAATGCTGGTCTGCTTTCTTATTACACATCGCGTGAAAAGATGATGCGAGGATCAAGAAGAGGTTGTGTTCGATTATGTTCAGCTATTATTGGTATTGATGACGAGGATGATTCAACTTTTACAATCACTGTTGATCAGAAAATTTTTCATTTTCAAGCTAGAGATAGAGAAGAGAGAGAACAGTGGGTATCTTCATTGGAGGATACAATCACCAGACACAGTAAAAGACTTCATGATGTGCAGTCATCTTCTGGTGCTTTAGAAGATTTTGATAAAAAGCTTGCAGAGGCGGATGCTTACATGAAAATATTAATTAAAAAAGCAAAAGCTTTTGAAAGAAAATTAAATATGACTGAAAACCCGGAGGAAAGACAGAAATATGAAGAAATGCAGATTACCGCCATGGAACTTGTGGAATCTGTAAAACAGTCGATTGTAATGTTGCAAATAGCGAAAAATGCAATTGTTCCTGCTGATGAAACTCATATAGAAGCTCCTGTATCTTCAAATGAAACTGCTCACACAGTGCAATTTAACACCACTGGTCCTCAAGTCTCTGCTGGCACTGACCTACCAATAGAAGATACAGCCGTAGTCAATAATGGTCAACAAAGTTCTGTGGAAGCAATTGTAAATGGGATTCATGATATTACTGAAAAAGATTGCAATGAAGGTATTCAGCCACCTTCCATCGAAAATCTTACCATTGACTCATCACCTTCACCTGCATCTGGCACACCCGAGGCTGTTGTACAAGAGTTGGGAGCTGCATCAATCAGCCAAGAATTGCCTGATCTTCTTAGTAAAGAAACAAAGATACAAGAACAAAGTTTTAATCATACCGATGAAAGACCTGCTGCTAGTATATACACAGGTCATGATTTTCCAACAAAATCTTATTCTAGTAGTGACGAAGAAGATGATGAATTCTATGATGCAGATGAGAGAGTAGGTGAAAGTGACGAGGAATCTCTAAATAAACCTCCCATGCCTATCAGACATGATCGATCTGAACCTGTGCTACACCAGAGCAATGAAGATCTGGTTCAAAATGATGTAAAAAACATAGAATCATTGGATGATATTTACATGCAAGAAGATGACCATGCTGCAAAGGACGGGGAATCAGTGGAAGAACACAAAAGTGTTATCATGCATTTATTGTCACAAGTTAAGCTGGGAATGGATCTCACTAAAGTAGTGTTGCCAACATTTATTCTAGAAAGGAGGTCACTTCTAGAGATGTATGCAGATTTTTTTGCCCATCCTGATCTTTTTGTTGGTATTACAGAAGGCCAAACACCGGCTGATCGAATGGTACGCTGTTTGCGATGGTATATGAGTTCTTTCCATGCAGGACGAAAAGGTTCCGTAGCAAAAAAGCCGTACAATCCAATATTAGGTGAATCATTTCACTGCTTTTATAATTTACCTGATATGCCTCCAGATGAGTATAAAGTATCTGATGGTCCAGTACCTTGGGCACATCGTAACAATGTATCATTCACTGCTGAGCAGGTTTCTCACCATCCACCGATATCAGGATTTTATGCTGAACATGTGAACAAACGCATACAGTTTAATGCCCACATATGGACAAAATCAAAGTTTCTTGGTTTATCAATAGGTGTACATAACTTGGGACAAGGTTGTGTGAGACTTCTTGAAAGGGAAGAAGAATATATAATGAACTTTCCGAATGGATATGGAAGATCAATTCTCACTGTTCCTTGGGTAGAGCTCGGAGGTGATTGCAACATAACCTGCGAGCAGACGGGATATACCGCTAATATTACATTTCACACAAAACCATTTTATGGCGGAAAAGTTCATAAAATCTCTGCAGAAGTTTTAGCGCCGAACGAGAAAAAACCAATCATCACTATTGATGGTGAATGGAATGGGATTATGTACATGAAAACTGGTAAAGGCAAAAACGAATGCTTCATAGATACAAAGAAAATGCCTACAGTTACAAAAGTTGTGAAAAAAATTGAACATCAAGAAAACATGGAGTCTCGTAAACTTTGGAAAGATGTCACTCACAACTTAAAAACAAATAATATTGATGAGGCAACTGCCGGCAAAAGAAAATTAGAAGAAAAACAAAGGCAAGATGCTAAATATAGGCTGGAAAATAATATAAAATATGATACTATCAATTTTAAAGAAGATGAAAGTGGAAACTGGATTTATAAATACCCACTCATCAATAGAATATAATTTTACTGCATGTTGCAGCTGTTTTTATTGTATTTCATACCTTTATTATCAATTTAGTGATATTTATCACTTGTCTAGTGGACTGCAAACAGTCGCTGAATTCATTCTAAAGCAATGGGCTCGAGTCATTTAAATTTCATCCTATGTGGGAAAATGAAAAGTGCCATAGCAAACAATTTTTAACATCAGGTCTTTCAGAATGTAATCTATTCACAAAAATTTAATCTTTATATTATCAAAAGTAAGGATAAATTGGTAAATAACTGAACATTGCGATACTCATTCTGACAGGAATTACTAGAAATGTGCAAATTTAGGCATTGAGTGACCACGTTTACCATAATGCCTAATGTTAAAAATTATTTGTTTATGCCTGTTTTTATATTTCAACTTGGAATGGATTTTAAATAACCGAGGTCTGTTGATTGCTTTGTCGCTAACCATATTCGACTTTATTTTTAATTTTTAAAATTTTTCCCAAACATGCATGTTGATTCTTTTCTGCCCGCAGCACTACCCATGGATGATAATTGTATTTCCGTCTATGGTTCACATTTTACCAATCTTAGCTTGATATGAAAAACCCTAATTGAAAATATTTCAAAATCAAATCAGATGGATAAACATAGGCTACTAATGGATTTTTTGTTGAGAGGTTTGTAATCTACAATTCATTATCATTCGGACCTCCTCTTGTCTCTTATAATTTCTAAAATGCCATGACACAGTGTTATACTACTGCTGCTGGGGTAGTTTCTGAACAATGCCAAAGTTCGTCATCAAGTTGGGATTGATGAACTGATGACCTTCCTAGTGGGTTCACTTGAAGTGGTTTATGGTGCTGCTGATTTTCATTCTGTACAATGGTGGTTGTACCAAGTACCAACGTGTAGTTCTCTCTGAATTTTATGGGAAATTATCAGTAAATTTAAAAGTTGGCATTGGTGTAATTCCATTCGAAAAACATTACTGTTTTTTTTCTTAATTTGCTGATATACTGTAACATACATGGCTTGGTTGAGTAATTTTGCTAGGATATAATCTCAAAAGTATTAATTTCAGTCGATACCAATTAATTTGATATAACATAATTCATCAAAAAACTTAAATTAAACTTTTAATGCGTAGAGTTAGTTTTAGTATGTGATAGAACATTTTTGATTAATCACCGAACACTGAATAAAATATATTCTAAATATAACTTATAAAACTGAATTATTCAAACATATTATGGTCTTCAGATATGTCTGCATCTTTTGTGTTTTATTTTATTGTGTTATTGCTTTGTTACATTTGACGAATATTTTATAGTGGTTTGTCCTATGAGTTACCTGTTGGTACTGATCTTTTTGCCATTGAATTTAACTTCAAACTTGATCTAGTATGTACATTTAGTTCAATTGTTGGAATTCAGCTATTATTAGAGGACATAGGTATATTTCCAGTATTGGGTGAACTTATTCAAAATAAATATTTTCTACTGCTGAAACTAGAAGCAACGCAGTTTTATTAGAGCTGTTACTGATGAAAATCATTTTGTCGGTTATATGCTCCACCTGACCAATATTCACAAGCACTTGTTACAGTGTTCCATGATGTGTGAAATTATTTCTGGTTAATTTCCTTCGATATGTGGTACAAAATGAAAAGATTTATTATTAGACCTTAATGCCTCAACACAGCCTCATGGTTTCAGAGCTCATTTATTGGATGAAAATTGTTTTGTTGTGTTAAATTTCACAACAGGCATAAACATAAAAATGGGATAACGCCAATAATACAATAAGGCACAATTATATGTGCCATTTTGTCTCAAGATTGATACCGGTAGTTAAACAAACATTTCAGGCCCAGTCTGACCAAATTTTAAAGTATTTTCGAGATATTTCGAGAATTAATGTCTACCTGGTCGTTTAGTCAAAATCCTGTGTGAAAAAATGGAATGCACAGTGATAGGGCAGGATACATGTTTAATTTAACTCCTATGTTAGAAACATCCATAAACTTTTGCGATGAAAATATACATCAATATTGTGAAATTTGAGTACTTAGACATAGTCATTTTATGTTGTTATCTGTCATGAAAATGTCTTCAATGTATTGTGTTGACAAGGTGGTATCTAATTTTAATTCAGAAGTAGCAAAATGTTGTTAGTCCTTTTGATCCAACATTGTATAACTGTCTACTATGTCACATGTTGTTATTCCACTGCACATATTTTTGCTAGTTTTATTGATAAGTTGGGTAATATCATCACTTTTAACTCTGTTTGGTTTTCTAAATATTTAAATACTTTATGTATGGTTTGTGTGTAGGATATCGTAAACTCATTAGAAAGAATCTAAAAAGTTGACATCAATGCATGAGTTTTATCACAGTAATAATTTAAATATGATCATATTTCTTTTGGTAGTTCAAACTTTTGATAGAATGAATTCTAGTTATCTCCCGTTATGTAGCAAATCTATTTGTTAAACTAAAATATTTAAAATTATACCAGATATGCATATATTGCTGTTTGTCATGAAAATTATCAAATGGGTTATATATTCATAATCGATTTTGCAATTGACAGTCTTAAAAATGTTTTTTTGCTATTATTTGTAGTATTGTGTCCATCCAGTATGTTATACATGAGATTTGTTTATAATCTCACATAGGGTATATTTTAGGTAGGTGAATTATACAGAAGTTTCAGTATAACTCTTCATTAAAATTATTTCAAGTAAAAGTTTTGGTTATGTATTAGGCTACTCATTTTGGCGTGGGGTGCTATGTCAATGACGAAATGTTAACATGATTTCATTGCCAGCTATGTTAAGTTTTGAATTGCATATGTTTTAATATTTATGTTGCAAATATATAAATTCAAACGTATCTCGATTGTGGTCAATTCGCGCTAGGGTGATCAATCTGCAATCACAGGCTCTTCCTAATTTTTATTTTATTTCTTTCTGTACATAAGGAGACGAGAAATTGCTGGTCTGGTTGTCCTAAAATAAACACAGTTATGTGTACGATTGTTGCGATACACTTGAACTTACAGTTGTCATCTTCGATACGGATTACGGAATAATATACCACGTCTCCTTTGCTGGGAAAAGGCTGTGAATCCATGAATGATACTATTTGCAAAAAAGAGAATAGTTGGCTTTTGAAAATTGTCGATATGCCGACAGTTCACCAATGAAGGCACTATTAGTCAATATGACTAATTAATTACATAGGTTTATAATTATATTCTTATGACTCGTCGGCTTTATTACTAATTAAATATGATTCGCAAGTTCTTCCGAAGATATAATCAGTCACACACACACATAAACGGATTAAAAATGAATCTGACTTTTGCTGCGCAGACTTGCCTCGTGATCCATATTTCGGGCTGCGTGCTAAAATCGACTAAATCCAGTGACAAAATCCTTTCACATGCCAACCAAAATTTGCGACAAAAAGATTTTATTGCTTTTCTTATGCTATATGAGTGAGACCCGGCGCCTGTTGCTGCATTACCGCGGACAGAGATTTTACATTCAGATTTATATTTTGTAACCTGTAAGACACACGAACTACCGAGTTCCAACAGATAT
Source organism: Styela clava (assembly GCF_964204865.1). Classification (NCBI taxonomy): domain Eukaryota; kingdom Metazoa; phylum Chordata; class Ascidiacea; order Stolidobranchia; family Styelidae; genus Styela; species Styela clava. The sequence goes on along the minus strand of NC_135251.1, from coordinate 18,517,696 downwards.
TAATCACTGTTGAAACTTCATTGATCTGAAGAGGAAGGATAACGTTTCCGAGGCCTCGCTCGCGTGCCGATGTGTCAAGTTTGGCACGCGCGCCAGGGGTTACCCACCCCTGGGCTCTAGTGAGTCTACCAACCAATAATAAGAATGACATCAATTAGAACTCTCTTAAAAGCTCCTAAGAACATAATATAACACTGTATGTTGCTAAAGTTTTATTAATATAACATAATATTTGACAATTTATCGTAACGTTAATTCCAAGATTCCAGCGTGTCGTCTGATGAGTGCTCATCTCTATTGGCTTCTGTTGCAGTTAATGAGGATTATCTGAAAGATTGGAAAATTATATTATCGTTACTATTCCCACTAAAAGTTTGTATTTTAAACAATTTGAGTGATAAAACTTACGTTTGTTAGCGACACATTGTTTGCGATAGTCAGAGCAACAATTGTACTCTTTCTCACACCTATAGTAACATTGACATGTGTATTCGAAGTAGTCGTCTTTTTTTCCACCACGTCAATAGCAGGAATCGTTACCAATTATTTCTGAAGTACAAAAATATGATGTTATGAGAACGAACTTTTGGCTGCGGAATTTGATCGTAGGTATTTTAGCATCATGAACCTGATGCTGGGTACCGAGGGCCAACAACTGCGAGAAAGAAAAGCTTCTCGCTTATATATACAATATTTAGAATTCGCACAACAGTCTGGCGACTCTGGACGTGAAGGACATAGTGTGGGTGTAACTGAGTTGCACAATTCCAAATTTTAGGCGTTTTGTTGCGGCTAAATAACTACATAATAATAATAAATTGTATTGCTGAAGTTTTGTGTAGTTTGTAAACCGGATTACAGTGGGGAAAAGTTGCCGACCCTTGATGAAACGTGAAACCTAAAACGGTGTGTAACGAGAGTCTTATCATTGGCCATTTCGAGAGCACGCAACAGCAAACCAACCGATGATATTTACTTGATGAATATACTTTTGCAAGTTGGGACGTGGCTCCATTCCCCATTGCCTAAGCATTGATCTTCATCTTCTCCATCCAGAACATAGCCATCATTGCAGAAATATTCGATACATTCTCTTGCCAAGTAGAAATCTTTCTCATCTTCAACTCCACCATTTTCGATCTCGGGTGTATAGCACTTTCGAACTAGGACATATATATATATATACATATGATCAAATTTTTTATCAAAAATAACATTAAAAGTTGTGTATTACATCTGTCCACGTTCTTCAATACTTCGGAAAACACCATAAATAAAGCCAGTAGGTAATATTACATCTGTATATTATACAAATATTAGTTTCATGAAATAATATATTATGTTACTTCGAAACTTTGCATTTCTTACCGCGAATTGGAAAATCTGTATCCCAAATTCCGCCTTTTGAACATTTAGATTTTTCCTCTCCGACAGGGTGGTAGTGACTTTTATCACACATTGAGTATATTTTTGTTCCTTGATCGTGGTATTTAGCTTCAGGATTATAGGTGACGTATGGCGCCAAATTTCCCACTTTGCATTGTTTTGGGCAATATACAGGTTTGTTGACCGCCCATCTTCCATTTGATTTGCACTTGTCCTTTGAGTTTCCACTGAGACTATACCCGGGTAGGCAGCTGAATTCGATCTTTTGATTTACAGAATATTGTTTTTGGCATTTTGGGAGTCCCGTCACCGTTTTATGGTGGTTCCCTGTAAGGACATGTTACTGCAAAAAAGAATTAGTTAGCAGTTTTGTTCGAGTTTTCAAACTTGCAATAAGCGATGAAGATAGATATTGTGAATTGTGTAAGAAGGTGTTTTAGCATTGAGGGTAAAATTCAGATATTCAACTATTGGAATTCTCCATTCTTACTTTGACATTTAGGTGAATGATAGTCTCTTCTCTTTCATCTTGACAGGTGAGAACCCTTTGCCCCTTACGTTCGTAGTCTTCTTCACATTCGAAAGTTGCCGTATCACCAACGGCATAGTATTTGCATTCCTAAGTAAAGCTCTGTTTGGAGAAGTAATATTTTGAACAGGTCCGTTGAAGGTTGTGGTGGTGAATAGCATTTGGGTGGTGTTAAGAAAAATATGAAATAATGATAAAACAACAGTCCAGTCAGTATGGCTTGTACACAATAAGGCCATCGACCGAATTTTTTTTTAATGTAACAATATTATATCTACCCGTTGCATTTGTACACTCACTCAAAAATTTGTAAATACACTCACGTTTTACGCATTCTCTAAATGTTCTTGGTTGCCATCCGTAAGGATTATTACACTCGTATGAATTTGATTCGGTATTCCAATCATAACCGGGTTCACACTGGCATTTTACAACTGTTCCATATGGGTTCCATATGGGAAACTCCTTGGTATGTAATCAACCATATCATCAGGTTCGCATGACCCATACGCGATCTTTGGAATCCCACAACCTGCAAGCCGAAGTTTCGTTTATATAGAAATCGCTTGGTCACAGGATAAATATTAAAATGAAATGGTTCCAATTCGAATAAACTAATCGATATTAACTAATTCACCGCCATAATTCTTTATAGTCTCGGTAGCGACTAGCGATTGGCACGTCCGTGGGTGCCTGTAACTTTGCTTAGAGACCAGTATCCTTTACTTCTGAGTTATTCTACGTGACTTTGCTTTGAGCAAATTTTCTTATGTTATATTACTATTTTTTCAATAATACTTGTAGAGCTTCAGTACGATGTACACTACCAATGAGTTTAATTGATCTCTAATTAATTGCTTATCGCTTTTAAGTTGGCCCCTACTTGGCAGTTCCTGTCTTTAATTCTAGGGGACTTCCCTTATGTTGTGGGTAGGCCACCGTTGTTCTGACTTTTAAACAGTCGTTTAAAAATTAATTAGATAAAAAAAAACGGCAAATACCGTGTACTCACCACCGATAATAGCCGATAATAGCCCGAAATACAGCGATGGATAATTTACTCATTTTCTTGTATTCTTCCAAACCGTGTAGAGGTAAGAAGAAGATGTAAGGAAATGTGTCGTCACTCGTCAGTTGTAAATACACGGTATTTAATCTTTTTCTGTCACCAATTTTGTCTTCAAAAATGCATCTGACATTGCCTGAAGTCAAAAATGAAATCAGCAACTGTCGACATTTTTTTCTGATGTGTCATGCGTCAAGGTGACGTGATGTCTGTTCACAACTACGTTGTTTCCATATTTTGCAGCCTAATGCTGCCTGCTTGTTTAAACAAAAAAATCATCGGGTCATCATTTCATTGTGTTTGCTTACCGACGAAGGCAACCAAAACATCTTACGATATTTGTCGTTTTGTATGCAATTAAATGAGTGGTTCCTAATCTTTTACGATGAATTCTTCCTTTGTCTATTTAGGAATTCTTCATTTCTCCCTATTCACCAATATGCAATGGAAACCCTGTTTCTAATATTTGCTCAATCTTTAAATTTCGTAACTAGTGCTACAAACAATTTGCACTATTGCTTTTGTGCAGTTCAAATAGTTCATAATTTATTAATAAAAACGTATTACTATATAATAATGCTAAATATCTAAACCATAATTGTGAAACTACGCTAAATACAATTTGTATTTCCTACCAAGAGCATCAAACTTCTTTCTGGGGAGGAATTCTTTCCTGGTTGGGAAACGTTGAACCAAATGAATATTGGAATGTAATGACAAAACCGATATCCTTAGTATTCTTCTCTTCAAATATCTATTCATTGTTGGATGATATTGGGTATTAATTTCTAAGGAATCTGAATAAAATAATAGGCAATCTGAATTACGTTACGATCTAGAATGCGCTAACAAAATTAATAGGCGAATGTAAAAGTAAACTCAACCGCGAGTTGTAGTTTCAGTATTTTGTGTTGCACTAAGTGCTAAATATTATTTTTTAAGGTGTAGCAATTACAGATATTAAATCCGAAAAATAAAAGCCGAGTGTGGCGATGTCTGGAATGGTGAGAGTTTCAGAAAATGAAGAAAGCAACTGGAAAATTACTGAATTTTGGTTTGATTTGGTTGAATAACCATTCGTGGATTGACAGTTTGCTATTTTTCAAACATTTTGAGGTAAAACTGTTGTGCGCAAATACTGATTGAGCGGAACACACAAATCAAAACCGCTAATAATAAAAATGTGATTTTGACCGAAGATTCCCGGTTGTGGAAACAACAATTCGTAAGCCTGCGAAAGCCAATATAAATTAATAAAATAGGTATAAATAACTACATATTGAGAATTAAAATTTATTTTTGATTGCGAAATTCTTTAGACGAAGTTTTACGTAATTGAAAATTCATTAGTCAATATTATAATAAAACGAAAAAAAGAGGAATTGTTCATATTACTGAAGTCTATTGGAGATTTTAAACAAAAACCCTATTTATCAAAACGCATGTGCATGTGCCCCTCGGCGTTAAATTTTAATTGAGTACATTTGACGTTCGGCCGATTAAGGTACAGTAGACGAAATGAGATTAAATTAAATCACGGTGGTCCAAAGTTGCGAGGTTGGAGGGCCGCAAAAACTTTTGAGGATGTCTCGCGGTCGCAGTCGGAGAAAACCCAAGTAGGATCGAAACAGCGCGACTTTACTTACTTGAAATTTATTCAAGAATGCGAGTTTACCTTTCTAATCAGTTTTTCAAGGAAACTATATATAGCCTGCTTTCCGATATTCTCGTGGTATTTTCGGTATCTTTTCTCGTGTTTGGTTTTTTAATGTTATTTAAAATTATATTCTTTCGTGAGAGATATTTCTTGAAAACACACCAGACACCGTGGTTAACCCTTGCTGTGAGTGAGAAATTACGTTTTTTCCCAGTTTATCTTGGTCACCTTTTTTCTACACTCATTGTATGAAGAATTGTTATATTTAAAAAATTGTTTTACTTGTATAGGGTGAGCAGAGCCTGGTGCTACCGTCAAAGAACAACCATGTTCGTCTAAGTTGGGATTCTGAACCCAGATAAAATAAAAATAAAAATTTGATCGGGCGACGCTACGTCAGCTCTGCGGCTCGCCGCTGATGTCACATGGCCAACTCTTGAAAATAGAGGAGGGTTTGTACTAAAATAAAGGCACGAAACGTCTCTTCAAATGAGGAGTTACTTGAAGGAGAAATTGCCACGGCCCACGAACTAACCGCGGCGTCTTGGACGCGGTTTGGGCCACCTTGAATTAAATAAATGATAATGTAATTCTAAATTACAAGAAAACTTTATACAACTTGTAAGTAAAGTTGGTAGTGATAACAAATAGATTGAGATGTTTTTTAGTAATCACTTCTATATTTTATATTTTACATTTCGTCACGCTAATAACCGAATTGCGTAAGTCATTTTCAGCAGTTTTGAGAAAAACGTAAAAAACTTCCTAATGATATTGCTATGCCATTGAGAATCAATAATTTGCCATAGTTCAATTTTTCGATCGTAGACGGATTCAAGTTAATTTGTATGACGCAGTCAAGTGACGTCATAATGGCGCACTGTGACTTAGCCAGAAATGTGTCTATGACTAGGGGACATACGCAATTTGGCAACTTGACTATATGTACCAGTCCTGAAAACAAAACAACCCAAAAATGAATGTAATTCTTAGTATATACGATGTCTAATCCCCAAAATAGCTAATCTGTTTCAATTACATTATTTTTTATGTTTAAAAATATATATTTCAAAAAAACACGCTCTGCACATCCACCGAAATAAGACTAAAGTTAAATATATAGAATAAAACAGCAATGTACCCTTATATAAAAGCCAACCAAGGTGAATTGGATTCAGACAGTGAATATCACAAGTGCACGCCTTCCTATACTGTAGTTTAAACTGAAATTTATAAGCGCTAAGCTAGAATCTGAGATGCAAAAACTAGAAAATCCTTCGCCGAGGTTATTTTGCCTTTGTGACGTCATAATAGTCCTGCGTTAACAATGATAATTCATTATGACGAAACAATTGAACAAATTTGCGTATCATACAAAATCTCTATTTTTATGGGTTTCGGAATTCTTAAAATAAAATCTGAGTTAACAGACAGGTGCGCAGCATTACATAAATACCTATTTTATGAAAAACTCAAAACCGCCAAAAATGACCTACGCAATTCGGTTATTAGCGTGACGATTTGTTGCTTTGGTAAATAAACGCAAGAAATTCTTCAGAATTCCAGTTAAATTCAGTCAACTTTATGATATTTATAAAATAGCCTGTATTCTATGGCATCCATAAATCTGTTACGTACAGGCATATTTATGTTTTCGTCATTAAAACTAATAATAATAATTTAGGTAGAATGATTCCAATTACTAAATAAATCAAATACAGCCACGAGCATTGCCAAAGTATATGTTAATATATTTATGGAAGTTATCGATTTTTAGAACTACTTTGCCATCACGGAAAATAAGTTTCATTCTGACAGTATTCATACATAATAGGAGAAGTATATCAATCAGCTGGATTTAGTTTCTATGTAATACATGATAATTTTATACTAAAATTTGTTTTTCTCAAATAGGCTGGTATTTAGTAGACGGTGATAAATGGATAATACTCAAAGTCCACCCAGTCAGTGGGGGCATAATTTCAAAATTCGTTTAAATAAGCTTGATCAGATTTACAAATCAAAGCTTAGGATTTTAAATAAAATCGTCCTTGCCAATAAACTTGAGGTATAAGTAATTACATTAATCGACTTGTCCCCAGAATTGAGGTTCAGAGCGCAATAATGCTATTTACCGCAATATCAAAGAGGTCGTAATTTTGTTATTGATAACCTCCGCCAATTTGGAGAATTAATTTTGAAATATCCTTCAATCAACTCAAATTTCTCTTAAAATATTTTTAATCAGTATTCATGTGGCACCTTTAATATTCCCTTATAACAAATATTATCAGGTTTAATATGTCTTAAGTTTTTTAACAAAAATTGAAATGTCAGAACTTTGCACTGTTTATTCCAAGATAAAAATGATTATGTTGCGTAGTTATTCTTAAATAATACGATGTAAAATAATCACATGATGTACATTACAGAATGGAATATAAAAAGAATAATAATTGTCTGGATACTTTGTGCTAAAAACTCAATTGCCTTCCATAAAGAAATGGAGAAAGTAAAGTAAACTAGGTATAAATAATTAAATACTGAGGTTAAATTTGATTTTTCATTGTGAAAGTGATGCGTCTAATAACGCAATAGCTGCTATTTTAAATCAATGTGATCGTCCGGTAGCTTTTACTTCCCTTACACTATCTAAAAGTGAAATAAAGTACCCTTCAAATGAGAAAGAAGCTGCTTCTATTATAGAAGCAGTCAGAAAATGGAGTTATTCGTTACCCGGAAGAAAGTTTTGCTTAATTACAGATCAACGGGCCCTGTCTTTCATTTTCCAAAAAAACCATAAAAACAAAATTAAAAATACTAAATTGTCATTGTGGAAATTGGAACTTAGTTGCTACAATTATACTGTTGTTCATCGAGTCGGGGTTGACAATGTAGCCCCTGTTACAATGTCTCGAATAAGTTGTCGTTTTGGCAATCCTGATTTTAACCTCAAAAGTATTCATGAACAACTTGGTCACCCGGGTGTTATGAAACTGTCACATTTCATCAGATCCAAGAATCTGCCTTTTCCTACTGAAGATGTAAAACACATTTGCTCCAACTATCAGCAATGTGCGGAGCTAAAGCCGCGAAATTTTCCACTGTTGGGATTACCTGAATACGTGCATAGCGATAGAGGCCGGTCATTCTTATTAAGAGATGTTACGGAGTTTCTTGCAAACAGAGGCGTTGCTAACAGCCGTTCCACGCCGTACCATTCAACAGGAAATGCTCAGTGTGAAAGGATCAATCAAACGTTATGGAAATTGCCGCCTGGGAAATTGTATTACCTGATGCCTTGCATAACGTAAGATCCTTATTATGTAGTCTACTAACTCGACTCCACATGAACGGTTGTTTGGTTTCCAACGACGATCGATGCTGGGCCAATCGCTCCCCAATTGGTTACTTTCAAGGAGTAGTGGGTTCTTCGAAAATTTGTTCGGACAAAGACCGAACGACGTGATGAATCTATTGGATGCCAATTCCAAATATGCACTGGTACGCCACTCAGATGGAAGACAAACGACAGTTTCTGTGAAAACTTGGCGCCATGTTCCGACCAATCTAAAGCAAAACCAACCGAAAGTTCCCTTCTCAAAAATGACTTGAATGATGCTGATTCCAGGAGCTCGAGATGAATTGAATTCTACTTTCTAGAATATATATCTTAGTTTTGTTGGAAGTACGAAGTGCGGCTGTTCTTTTATTTTGTAATTTTCATGCATACCTCATATTATTCTATGTTATATGTATATGATCTTTCAGGGTGGGGTGATTGTGATGAAATTGAATTAGCGCCACCTAATTTGCCCAACATGGCACCATCGCCGAGCGATCTGAAATGTCAATAGTCGCGTGGCAAAGCTTGGGTTTTATTTGGTTAGCGTGCGTCAAGGTTGCTACACCTTGTAACTTGTTCTTTTTCTTGTTTTGGTATAGTAATAATCTTTAAGATAATAAAAGCCTAGAAAACAGTCTAAATGAGTTTTCCCCGATTGGTTTCACTATACAATGTTATTAAAAGCAGTGTCAACACTGGCATTTGGATGAGAAGGAATAGATTGGTTAGTTTATACTGAGATGGAATTACCCCAATGTTAAGAAAACTCTAAATATTTTTTTGTAACGGGCATATGGATGTAGATAAACTCAATAATGTCTCAGAAGAAATGTCTGACGAGTTGGACTTTTGAATAAGGCACATCTAGCAGAAATATCCAGAATTAGAAGGTGGCAAACTTATGCAAGTAAAATGAAATTTAAGATAACATGACTTAAAAACATATATGAATATATTATGGCATACTGAACAACAACAACTCCATTGCATTTCATGAATATATGTGATAGTTCAATCAATGGATTCAATGAGTTCAATGAATCTCGGAAGTTGAATTCAATGTTTTTTTGTATATTTTCTTGAATCTTTGGCCATTATGGAGAGGTTGCGGCCAAACTAACTAAGATTGGTGTGGAGAATCAGGTAATGGCACTGCTGCAACAATGAGGATAGTCCAGGTTATGGTGAACTTGTGTGATATTTTTGGTGCAGACTAACAGCGATGTGAAACTCTTTTGACATTTTTGTTTGCAATTTTGAGTCCAGGAATATTTGTCCAACTTGCCATTTTTCATACATTTTGCCGAAGATGTACATTTGAATAAAAGTTATACAGTTTGCAGAGCATGCAATAAGACTTTTATCTCAGCTTTGCATTTGCGTTTTCAGCTTGTTCATATGTCGAAATATGTCAGCCACGGCAGTTAATCTTGGACACTAATCATCATGGCATTATTGCACAACTCTTTCACATACCAGGCATAACGATTTGGCTTTAAATTGGAATCTTTCGTGCCATGAATCCGGAAGAAATGTAATTTTCGTGATTCTGTTTTGGTTTTGCTTTCTTTTCATTTCTATCTGTCTCATTCAATGTAGTTTTTCTTTTCAAATATCTATTCCCTATCTTAATATTGCAAAAGTAATTGGTAACGCGTGCGAGCCAATCATAGAAGCCATCATCCATACGAGGATAAAAAAAGTGATCTAGGATAATTCAATACTTCATCAGCCAATCGAGTTTTTGATTATACTCTAGCCCAGGGGTTCCCAAACCGCAGCCCGCGGGCCAAATCCGGCCCGCATAACGATTGAAAATGGCCCGCTGAATTTAGGTGAAAAGATGTTCAACAGATTTTGTTTCTACCTTTTTGCGATCTAGATAAGGCCAATTGCAAAATCATTATCACAGTTTAAGTACGTGTTTATTGTACCAATTCAATTATATCGGTATCTCAATTATACGTAGCGGTTTTAGGATTACATCGGGCAGAAATTTAGTTATCAGTCATGTAAGAAAGCTTAGAGATGTCATGAAGCAAACGAAATCTAGACGCTGAAAACAGGCGTTTCTTGGATAAATGTCAGCGTTCCTATTTCTGCATTGAAAAGAATCAAATTTCAGCGATTTGTCTTTTTTGCAAACGAACTGTTCAAGTTCTGACTTAATACGACATCAATTAAACTATTATGAGTCAAACAAACATGTTTCAAAAAATTGTCAAATTAAAGGGAATCCACAGAACCCCAGATAAACCGACTTCCGGCCCGCGAACAACCTTCGGATTCTAAATTTGACTCGCGGCCAATAAAGTTTGGAACCCCTGCCTAGCCCTTTTAAGGTATGAGCCTTTGCACAAAACATATTCTGACCTTGATTTTGATATAACACTGTATATTGCTGAAGTTTTATTAATATAACATTAATATAGTCAATATTTGACAATTTATCGTAACGTTAATTCCAAGATTCCGGCGTGTCGTCTGATGAGTGCTCATCTCTATTGGCTTCTGTTGCAGTTAATAAAGATTATCTGAAAAATTAAAAATTCCATTATTCTTACCATTCCCACAAGAAGTTTGCATTTTAAGCAATTTGAGTGATAAAACTTACGTTTGTTACTGAAACATTGTTTGCGATAGTCAGAGCAACAATTGTACTCTTTCTCACACCTATAGTGACATTGACATGTGTATTCGAAGTAGTCATCTTTTTTTCCACAACGTCCATAGCAGGAATCGTTAAGAATTATTTCTAAAGTACAATATTATGATGTTATGAGCACGAACTTTTGGCTGCAGGATTTGTTTGTAGATATTTTAGCATCATGAACCAGATGCTGGGGACCGAGAGCCAACAACCGCGAAAAAGAAAAGCTTCTCGCTTATTCGAAATTTAGAATTCGCAGAACAGTCTGGATGTGAAGGACGCAATGTGGATGTAACTGAGTTGCATAATTCCAAATTTTAAGCGTTTTGTTGCGGCTGAATAACTACATAATAATAATAAATTGTATTGCTTGAAGTTTTGTTTGGTTTCTAAACCGGATGACAGTGGAAAAAAGTTGCCGAACCTTGATGAAACGTGGAACCTAAAACTATGTGTAACAAGAGTCTTATCATTGGCCATTTCGAGAGCACTCAACAGCGAACCAACCGCTGATATTTACTTAATGAATATACCTTTGCAAGTTGGGACGTGGCTCCATTCCCCATTGCCTAAGCATTGACCTTCATCCTCTCCATCCAAAACATAGCCATCATTGCAGAAATATTCAATATATTCTCTTGCCAGGTAGAAATCTTTTTCATCTTCAACTCCACCATTTTCTATCTCAGGTGTATAGCACTTTCGAACTAGGACATATATATATACATATGACAACTCACATATAATAGAAGTTTGTGGTAAAAATGAGGTATGGTGATTTTTTATCAAAAACAATATTACAATTTGTGTATTACATCTATCCACGTTCTTCTATAAATCGGAAGAACCTCATAAATAGAGCCAGTAAGTATAATTACATCTGTACAATATACATTATATTAGTTTCATGAAATGAAACTTCGAAACTTTGCATTTCTCACCGCAAATTGGAAAATCTGTATCCCAACTTCCGCCTTCTGAACATTTAGATTTTCCCTCTCCGACTAGGTGGTAGTGACTTTTATCACACTTGAAGTATATTTTTGTTCCTTGATCGTGGTATTTAGCTTCAGGACTATAAGTGACGTATGGCGCCAAATTTCCCACTTTGCATTGTTTTAGGCAATATACAGGTTTGTTGACCGCCCATCTTCCATTTGATTTGCACTTGTCCTTTGAGTTACCACTGAGACTATACCCGGGTAGGCAGGTGAATTTGATTTCTTGACGTACAGAGTATCGTTTTTGGGATGGAGTCACCTCACCGTTTTCTGCTGGTTCCCTGTAGGGACATGTTCCTGCAAAAAAAAAAAAGAATTAGTTAGCAGTTTTGTTCGAGTTTTCAAACTTGCAATAAGCGATGAAGATAGGTATTGTGAATTGTGTAAAGAGATGTTTTAGCATTGAGGGTAAAATTCACATATTCAAGTATTGGAATTCTCCATTCTTACTTTGACATTTGGGTGAATGATAGTCCCATTCTCCTCCATCTTGACAAGTGAGAACCCTTTCCCCCATAAGTTCGTAGTCTTCTTCACATTTGAAAGTTGTATTTGCACCAACAGCATAGTAATCCTGATAGGGTTCAAACGAGCCTTTGTTTGGTTTAGTTGGTCGCTTGCACTGTGCTGATTGAATCAAGTGTATAAAGTTAACATGCAGATCTGATGAAAGTTATGCTTATGATTGCGTCTTCGAAGGTGAAAGATCATGCAGATAATATACTAGGAGAAAATAGCTCGATTGAAATAGATAACCAGACTAATTGTGCTTTAGTACATTAATATTTTCACTGTATTCGATGTTGCTCAAATAATAACCGTATTCGCATTCATAGGTGAAGCTCTGTTTGAACAAGTAATATTTTTGAACAGATGAGGTGTAACTGAGTTGCATTATTCCAAATTTGAACGTTTTGTAGCGGTGAATGACTATATAATAATATTAAATTTTATTGCTGAAGTTTTGTGTAGTTTTTAAACCGGATTACAGTGAAAAAAAGTTGCCGACCATTGATGAAACCTGAAACCTAAAACGATGTGTATCAAGAGTCTTATCATTGGCCATTTCGAGAGCACGCAACAACAAACCAACTGTTGATATTCACTTAATGAATATACCTTTGCAAGTTGGGACGTGGCTCCATTCCCCATTGCCTAAGCATTGACCTTCATCCTCTCCATCCAGAACATAGCCATCATTGCAGAAATATTCAATATATTCTCTTGCCAAGTAGAAATCTTTTTCATCTCCAACTCCACCATCTTCGATCTCAGGTGTATAGCACTTTCGGACTAAGACATATATATATATATATATACATAGGATCAAATAAAGAACCAACTCACATGTAATAGACGTTTGTGGTAAAAATGAGGTATGGTGATTTTTTATCTAAAATATTATTAAAATTTGTGTATTACATCTATCCACGTTCTTTAGTACTTCGGAAGAACCCCATAAATAAAGCCAGTAGGTATTTTTACATCTGTGCAATATACATATATATATTAGTTTCATGAAATGATATAATATTATGTTACTTCGAAACTTTGCATTTCTTACCGCAAATTGGAAAATCTGTATCCCAAATTCCGCTTTTTGAACATTTAGATTTTTCCTCTCCGACAAGGTGGTAGTCACTTTCATCACACTTGAAGAATATTTCTGTTCCTTGATTGTAGTATTTAGCTTCAGGACTATAGGTGACGTATGACGCCATATTTTCCACTTTGCATTGTTTCAGGCAATATACAGGTTTGTTGACCGCCCATTTTCCATTTGATTCGCACTTGTCCCCTGAGTTACCACTGAGACTATACCCGTGTAGGCAGCTGAATTCGATCTTTTGATTTACGAAATATCGTTTTTGGGATGGAGTCACGTCACCGTTTTCTGGTGGTTCCCTGTAAGGACATGTTACTGCAAAAAAAGAATTAGTTAGCAGTTTTTTTCGAGTTTTCAAAACTTGCAATAAGCGATGAAGATAGTTATTATATTTTATGTAAGAAGGTGTTTGAGCATTGAGGTTAAAATTCAGATGTTCAACCATTGGAATTCTCCATTCTTACTTTGGCATTCAGGTGAATAGTGATCCTGATAGGGTTTAAACGAGCCTTTGCTTGGTTTAGATGGTCGCTTGCACCGTGCTGGTTGAATCAAGTGTATAAAGTTAACATGCAAATCTGATGGAAGTTATGCTTATGGTTGTTGCTTCGAAGGTAACAGATCATGCAAAATTATGTATTAGGTATTGAAATAGATAACCAGACTAATTATGCTTCAGTACATTAATATTTGCACTGTATTCGATTTTGCTCAAACAATAACCGTATTTTCATTCATAAGTAAAGCTCTGTTTGGACAACTAGTATTTTTGAACAGATGAGATGTAACTGAGTTGCATAAGTCCAAATTTTAACGTTTTGTTGCGGTGAATGACTATACAATAATAATAAATTGTATTGCTGAAGTTTTGTGTAATTTGTAAACCGGATTACAGTGGGAAAAGATTGCCGACCATTGATGAAACGTGAAACCTAAAACGATGTGTAACCAGAGTCTTATCATTGGCCATTTCGAGAGCACGCAACAGCAAACCAACTGTTGATATTCACTTAATGAATATACCTTTGCAAGTTGGGACGTGGCTCCATTCCCCATTGCCTAAGCATTGACCTTCATCCTCTCCATCCAGAACATAGCCATCATTGCAGAAATATTCAATATATTCTCTTGCCAAGTAGAAATCTTTTTCATCTTCAACTCCCCCGTTTTCGATCTCAGGTGTATAGCACTTTCGAACTAGAACATATATATATAGGATCAAATAAAGAAACAACTCACATGTAATAGACGTTTGTAGAAAATTTTTTTTATCTAAAAAATATTTAAAATTTGTGTATTACTTCTACCCACGTTCTTTAATACTTCGGAAGAACACCATAAATAAAGCCAGTAGATGTTATTACATCTGTACAATATACATAGATTAGTTTCGTGAAATGATATATTATGTTACTCCGAAACTTTGCATTTCTTACCGCAAATTGGAAAATCTGTATCCCAAATTCCGCCTTTTGAACATTTAGATTTTCCCTCTCCGACTAGGTGGTAGTGACTTTTATCACACTTGAAGTATATTTCTGTTCCTTGATCGTGGTATTTAGCTTCAGGACTATAGGTGACGTATGGCGCCAAATTTTCCACTTTGCATTGTTTTAGGCAATATACAGGTTTGTTGACCGCCCATTTCCCATTCGATTTGCACTTGTCCTCTGAGTTACCACTGAGACTATACCCGGGTAGGCAGCTGAATTCGATCTTTTGATTCACGGAATATCGTTTTTGGGATGGAGTCACGTCACCGTTTTCAGGTGGTTCCCTGTAAGGACATGTTACTGCAAAAAAAGATTTAGTTTTTTTCGATTTTTCAAAACTTGCAATAAGCAATGAAGATAGTTATTATGATTTGTGTAAGAAGGTGTCTGAGCATTGAGGTTAAAATTCAGATGTTCAACCACTGGAATTCTTCATTCTTACTTTGGCATTCAGGTGAATAATCATCCTGATAGGGTTTAAACGAGCCTTTGTTTGGTTTAGATGGTCGCTTGCACCGTGCTGGTTGAATCAAGTGTATAAAGTAAACATGCAAATATGATGGAAGTTAGGCTTATGGTTGTTGCTTCGAAGGTAAATGATCATGCAGAAATATGTAATATATATTGAAATAGATAACCAGACTAATTATGCTTTAGTACATTAATATTTGCACTGTATTCGATTTTGCTCAAATGATAACCATATTTTCATTCATGAGTAAAACTCTGTTTGGACAAGTAATATTTTTGAACAGGTGAGTATACCCTTTGAAGGTTGTGGTGGTGAATAGCATTTGGTTTCTGTTAAGCAAATTTTAAAATATTGATAAAACAACAGTCCAACACAATACGGCCATCGACCGAAAAATTTTAACATAATCGATATTATATCTTCCCGTTGTATTTGTACACTCACTCAAAAATTTGTAAATACACTCACGTTTTACGCATTCTCCAAATGTGCTTGGTTGCCATCCGTAAGGATCACACTCGTATGAATTTGATTTTTCAGTCCATTCATAACCGGGTTCACAGTGGCATTTTACAACTGTTCCATATGGGATGTAACTCCTTGGCATGTAATCAACCATAACAGGTTCACAATACCCATACGAGATCTTTGGAATCCGACAACCTGCAAGCCGAAGTTTCGTTTATATAGAAAGCGCTTGTTCACAAGATAAATATGAAAATGAAATGGTTCAAATTCGAAAGAACTAATCGATATTAACTAATTCACCGCCATGGATATTTATAGTCTCGGTAGCGATTGGCACGTCTTTGGGTGTCTGTAACTTTGCTCAGAGACCAGTATCCTTTACTTCTGAGTTAGTGTACGAGCAAATTTTCTTACGGTAAATTGCTATTTTTTTCAATAATAATTGTAGAGCTCCTGTACGATGTACATTACCAATGAGTTTAATTGATCTCTAATCAATTGCTTATCGCTTATTAGATGCCCCCTACTTGACAGTTTGTGTCTCTAATTCTAAGGGACTTCACTTATGTTGTGGGTAGGCCCACGTTATTCTGACTCTCAAATATTCGTTTGAAAATTAATCAGATAAAATACAAGAGAGCAATGCTCAAATATATGGACACGCAGAACAATTCCCCAAAAATCATATGCGGTGACCAACGACTAACATACCGGCGGTGACTTACCAGTACCTGTATCGGGGTACCGTGACGGTACAGGGACTGTCATAGATATTTTAGGTCCAGTGACAATTGAAACATCAGTTGAAATATCTCGTGATATGAGTCAATTATGTACCGTATTATCGGATCAGGTACCGAACCACAGTCAAACATTTCAGATAATAACGTTACTAAATAACATGCGTCAACTTAACACCAGCCGAATCGGGGTACAATTTTTGGTACAGTGACTGTCATAGCCGTTTAGGGCTGATGGACAATTCGACTACACGGACAACTCACCAGGCCTAGGGTGGTGTAGCCAGTCTGCGGACAATTTCATTCAAACCGCTATAAAACAAAAACCAATATATCTAACCCGTTAATTTTTTCACCGTGGGTGCATTGGCGGCATTTATTCTACACGCTAAACCTCGTATTAACTTTCTACGACAAAGGGTTGAAGCTATACAAATCCCCAAAGTACGGCACTCGAAAGACGTATTTGCGACCGAACGACCAGTGTGCGACCACGGATTTCAAGCCTTGATCATCGTTTATGCTGCGTCGGGACTATCGCATACGCAGCCATACAGCAATCAAACAGACAAAACACGGTGGTCGCAAATTGGTTGACAATTGTTGGTCTTGTGACAGCGTGAAAACATTGGGCTTCTAATTGCATTTCTGACCGTCATATATTTCAAGAACACGGTTATTTCGAACAAAACTCGTTAAATTATAAACAAAGCACCACATCACAGCAATCAAACAGACGAAAACACGGTGGCCGCAAATTGGTTGACAAAGATATTATCGACGTATTGGAAATGCACACCCCCTATTCCCCCTCCTTCAAATGTAGAAACGCGAAACTTTCAAATATGGTTAAAAGAAACACAACTCTACCCACCTGCCAAGTTTCATCTTTTTATTTCTCTTATTTGTATGGATTTTCAAGCTTTTGACAGCTACGAGTTAGTTCAGTGTCACCGCGCTGTGTTACTGTACCAGAACTCCTGTCTTGTGACAGCGTGAAATGAAATTGCAAGATGGTCCGTTGGACACAAAATGGCGTCCGATATCCCTGAACGTTTAGTGACGTCATAGCAAACAAAAACAAATCTTACAGAGCTAACAGAAATATTTGAAATAAATAAAATTAATAGCCTTCTGGAGAAAAATTTCATCTTCAACCACTGAAAATTTCAAAGCAATTAGTCCAGTAATCAAAGAGAAAAGCGACTTTTTAAAAACGTGTCAAAGAACAAGAACAAGAACAAGAACAAGAACAAGAACAACAACAACATAATATTGAAACGATCGTTATGTCCACTACGTGTCCAAAAACAGCAAATGCCGTGTACTCACCACCGGCAGCAAGGGATACGCCGATGATTGCCAGAAATACGGCGATGGATAATTTACTCATTTTCTTGTATTCTTCCGAACCGTGTAGAGGTAAGAAGAAGATGTAAGGAAATGTGTCGTCAGTGGTAAATACACGGTATTTAACGTTTTTCTGTCACCATTTTTTTCTTCGAAAACGTAAATGACATGACCTGAAGTCAAAAATGATATCAGCAACTTTCGCAATTTTTTTTTCTGATGTGTCATGCGTCAAGGTGACGTGATGTCTGTTCACAACTTCTTTGTTTCCATATTTTGCAGCCAAATGCTGCCTGCTTAATTGAACAAAAAAAATGATATAGTCATCATTTTATTGTGTTTGCTTACCGGTTAAAGCAACCAAAACATCTTACTATATTTGTCGTTTTGTATGCAATTAAATAAGTAGTTCCTAATCTTTTACAATGAGTTATTCCTTTGTCTATTCCCCAATATGCATAAAAAACTCGGTTTCTAATACCTGTTCAATCTTTAAAGTCCGTAACTAGTGCTACACATAATTTGCACTATGGCTTTTGTGCAGTTTGAATAGTTGATAATTTATCAATAAACACGTATTACTATAATGCTAAATAACTAAACCATAATTGTGAAACTACGCTAAATACAATTTGTATTTCCTCCCAAGAACATCAAAAGTCGTCTTGGGGAGGAATTCCTTCCTGGTTGGGAAACTTTGAACTAAATGAATATTGGAATGTAATGACAAAACCGATATCCTTAGTATTCTCCTCTTCAAATATCTATTTTTTTATGGATGATATTGGGTATTAATTTTTCTAAGAAACCTGAATAAAATAATTAAGCAATCTGAATTAAATTACGATGTAGAATGCGCTTACAAAATTAATAGGCGAATGTAAAAGTAAACTCAATCGCGAGTTGTAGATACAGTAATTTTGTGTTGCACTAAGCGCTAAATATAATTTTTTGTAGTGTAGCAATTGCAGATATTAACTCCGAAAAATAATAGCCGGATTTGGCGATGTCTGAAATGGAGAGAGTTTCAGAGAATGGAGAAAGCAACTGAAAAAATCGCTGAATTTTGGTTTGGTTTGGTTGAAAAACCATTCGTGGATTGACAGTTTGCTATTGTTCAAACATTTTGAGGTATAAAACTGTTGTGCGCAATACTGATTAAGCGCAACACACAAATCAAAACCGCTAATAATAAAAATGTGGTTGTGGAAACAGCAATTCGTAATCCTGCGAAAGCCAATATAAATTAAGAAAATAGGTATAAATAACTACAGAATTAAAATTGATTTTTGATTGCGAAATTCTTGAAACGAAGTTTTACGTTATTGAAAATTCATTACTGTTTATTATAATAAAACGAGAAAAATCGAATTGTTTATATTACTGAAGTCTATTGAAGTTTTTAAACAAAAACCCTATTTATCAAAATAAGTTTGCATGTGCCTCTCGGCGTTTCAATTGAGTACATTTGACGTACGACCGATTAAGGTACAGTAGAAGAAATGGGATTAAATTAAATCAGGGTGGTCCAAAGTTGCGAGGTTGGAGGGCCGCAAAAACTTTTGAGGATGTCTCGCGGTCGCAGTCGGAGAAAACCCAAGTAGGATCAAAACATCGCGACTTTACCCACTTTGGATTTATTTAAGAGAGAGAGATAGAGTTCACCGTTCTAATCAGTTTTTCAAGGAAACTATATATAGCCTGCTTTCAGATAATATCGTGGTATTTTTGGTATCTTTTCTCGTGTTTGGTTTTTCAATATCATTCAAAATTATATTCTTTCGTGACAGATAATACTTGAAAACACACCAGACACCGTGGTTTAACATTGCTGTGGGTAAGAAAATACGTTTTCTCCCAGTTTACATTGGTCACCTTTTTTCTACACTCATTGTATGAAGAATTGTTATATTTGAAAAATTGTATTACTTGTAACTAAGGATTTTAAGTATGACTATGTACTAAGTATTTCGATTCTCAATTTCGAATCTCGATTTCTGGAAAAAGCTTACTAAGAAAACATACCTACCTAAACAATACCCTATGAATACGACCAAAATAGCAATGTTCAAATATATGAACACGAAAGCTAAAACTAAGTAGTATGGTTAATCAATCTCCCACAGTAGACAAAATCTCAAAAAAAAAAAAAGAAACGAACCCTCAGAACCCATAGAGATTTTAGAAATAAATGATAGCAAAAGCCTACCAGCGGAAAACTACATATATAGCATATATATATATATATATATAAATATAGAAATCTATTACGGTAGTTAAACGGACGTCTTTCCTGTGTCGAGTGGGCTTGGTAACGTGATATACATATGCATCCAAAAATTGACATATGGCGCCAACTAAATATACATATAGCGCCAACTAAATATCCATATACAGCCAATTAATATCCAAATACAGTCATTTTGGTTATGTACAAATACTGCCAAGTCATATGCATGTACAGCCAATTAGATATACATATGATAAAATAAGTGTGTTAGGGTTAGGGTTTTAAAAATAACTCTCAGAAACTCCAAAACGACTTTTGTTGCAGTTTCTTACATTAAGTATAAAATATATGTAATTATATATTGTGATATTAGCATCATTTAGTCCCTAGTGACAAGTAATATGTTATTTGTTCGAAGCGTACAATGTCAGCCTCTCGTATTATGTTGTTAACAATTTTTGCTCGTACATTTTGCCTCTGTTTGCAGTGCATCGTGCGATGCGTGTAACCAATCATTGTAGACCCATTATTACCCTTTTTCCCTTTGCTTGTAGCGTAAATTAGTAATTTTATCTGTTGTCTGGTTTAGCGTTCTTCTTTCGGTCGTTTCCGCATTACATGAGACCATACTCGTTGACGCATTGGGAGTATAGTGTGCTTATGCTTACAGAAACTCCATAACGGCTATTGATATTAAATAAATAAAATATTAAACAATGACTTGCAACTAGCGTAAAGTAGATATAATAATGATATGAACATCATTCCATGATATGAACATCATTCAGCGGTAAGACTTTACATTTTGCCTGGGCATAATAAGACATAAAGTTGCCGACATGTGGTTAAGAAAGAAAGTAAAAATTTATTGTTAAGCTTTCAGTTTGTTAAATAAAAAAATGATTCAACTGGAAATGTCATTTATTATATGCAAAGACCAGAAAATAAATGCCATTGACATGAGAATGAAACGGTAAATATGTTATGCCTATAATAGGTTATATAATACAACAATCCTGGCAAATAAAAAGCATAGTAATTTAGATGTCGTAAAGCAGTGGTTCTTAAATCTTTGTGACAAGACGCCTTCGTAAAAACTCTCCGCGCATGCGACGGACTAGTGAGAAAATATTCGAAAGCAAAATAAGAGAGACACTGAAAATCAAGTTTGGTTAGCTTTATGAGACGTGAGTACTTAGCATTGTTAGGATATAGCTCTTGGATAAACCGTTTGTATCATTTTTAGTACAAGCTGAATATTCACAAAATTTTCGGATTTACTTAATTGAACTAATCTTACAGTGAACTCAGAAAGTAACATTGTGGATCGATTTGATCAGTAATTATTGACTACAGTTATGTAATAGTTTATTCAAATAGGCATACCCACAGTCAGTAGAGTATGACTTGCCAATTAAATATTTGTGCGAAGCAAAATTAAAATGACTCGTCAGTGCGCCGTGTCGCACCATTCGAAAACTCCTGTTGTAAAGAAATAAGATAATATTTTTGACTTTAGAGCAGTGGTTCCCAAACTTTTCAGAGTTGGGACCCACTATTTTTACCACAGCTTAAAGCGACCCATTTAGCTTTAATAAATTAATAAAACATTGATGGAGGAAACAAATTTAATTTCTCAAATTAAATTTTCAGTGAAGCTAGTGAGAAAGATGAGATTGTTTCTTGCTATTTTCCATAATAGACTTGACATTTATTTCAATTACAGATAGTTTTAGACGTAAAAAATTGAAAAGTTGCAGTTTATTTTGAAATTTGCTTTTAAATTTGCTTTGCCACCGATCCTAATAACCAGTATAATTGATCAAAGCTATCTACATTGTTTTACGACCCACTGAGTTTCCTCTTGCGACCCACCAGTGGGTCGCGACCCATAGTTTGGGAACCGCTGTTTATAGCATTATGGCACAACATTAAATTCTACAAAATAAATGCCGGCAAGATTGTATAATTACACACTTTAGTTGTTAGCTTGTACTTGTAACTTGATTTCGAGAAAGGTATTTTCATTACATGTGAAAATATTAAAGATCCCATCATACTGACTTATTAAGAACTGACTTGTCAATTATTGGAAAACACTGCCACTGCTCGGGTGACATTTTTCGATTCAATTTAAAAAGCCTTAGAATGAATCTTCCACATTTTTATAATTCTATTGCAGGTGCTTGACTGGCTATTTTTACCGGCACCATGACATGGGCCATTCCATGCATAATCGTGTGAAAGATTAATGGAATATCAAGCTTATCCGACTTCAAAATTAAAATTATGAATTTGTCCAAGTCGATTTTATACGTAACGCCCGTCGAAATTTTGGATGTGTTGCCGCTTAATTTGCAATATGTTTCATTGGAAACACATCTAATTTTGTTGTCACCAGTGGGCAAGGTTGTATATGGAAATAGGTCACGGATGCTATTGTAGATTGACACTACCATCGGTGTTCATGGTGGGATAATACGGCATCATGCCAAGTTTTCGATTCCTCCATTCTTTCTTAATCTTCAACTGAATAAGTAAGACAATTCCGACATTTCCAGTTCTGGTTCCCGAATTCGTCAGTTTCACATTTTTTTATGAAACATTGTATCACACAGTGTGCACTGCAATGTTTCAGGTCTATCACAAGGCATCCTGCAATGGCAAAATACTTTGCTAGTCCACCGAAGGAATGTTTTGTGTACTCTGGTAGAATGTATTTCAGGTTTAATGTGACTCCAAAAAACGTCAATATCATATTGAATGAATGCCATTTCGAGCCCTTCATTAAATTTATTGCTATAAGTCAGTAAACAGGGATCCATATTTTTGCAAATTGCCAGGACGTTGGCTTTAGCGAAATACCCACATTCATTTCCTCGCTGCTGTTGAACAGCCATCACTTCAATTGTGATGCTATCACTATTGGTCCCCCCACTGAGCTGCACGATTTCAGGATATTTACTCGATAAAAGACTGTCATACACTGATGCATGATTTTTTTGATTATTTTGTGGACGTATTATTGCCAATAGCCGAAAAATAGTTTTTTCAAATAAGATTTTTAGCCATCGCATTTTTTGTATTATCAACGACCAGCTGTTGTGGGGAACTATGACATCATAGCTTGGCGCCTATTGGATATTCATCGAGAACTACGCGCACAGGCAGTTTTATGTTTCATATGTTCCACCAAACGTTAATTTGATTATTTTGTGGACAGATTATTGCCAATAACCGCGGAATAGTTCTTTCAAATAGGATTTCCAGCCCTCACATTTCTCGTATTATCAACGATCGGCTGTTGTGGGGTACTATGACATCATAGATTGGCGCCTATTGGATATTTCTGAAGAGCTTAGTTAGGGCCTATTGGATATTTCTCAAAAACTACTCACCGGCAGTTTAAGTCTTATGTTGAATGATACTCATATCATGATATTTTATTCCCCATAGTTTACGCTTGTTACACGACATTTTTCATATTTCAATCAAAAGGTGTTTCGAGTTTCTGTACGCGTAACGATAGTAGTCTCATCCTACTAAAAACAATGACGATTCGTCTTACCTTAAACAAACTGCAAGGTGTGCATTGATAGTTTCTGCGAAACGTTAATTTAAATAATTTCTTTGCAGTTCATTACCAATAGCCAAAGAATAGTTCACTGAAAAATGATTTTCAGCCAGCACATTTCTCACGCTATCCAAGATGTGCCGTTGTGGAGTATTATTCATCAAGAACTATGCGAACAGACAGTTTTATGTTTCATATATTCCACTAAACGTTAATTTAATTATTTTGTGCACAGATAATTGCCAATAGCCGGAAAATAGTTCTTTCAAATAAGATTGTCAGCCATCACATTTCTCGTATCATCAACGATCAGCTGTTGTGGAGCACTGTGACATCATAGATTGGCGCCTATTGAATATTTCTGAAGAACTAAGTTGGCGCCTATTGGATATTTCTGAAGAACTAAGTTGGCGCCTATTGGATATTTCTCAAGAACTAGCGCACTGGCAGTTTTATGTTTATATTTCCTACCATGCGTTTATTTGATTATTTTGTGGACAGTTTATTGCCAATAGCCGAAGTATAGTTCTCTCAAAATAGATTTTTATGCAGCATATTTCTTGTGTTTTCAACGATAAGCTGTCGTGTGGGGTATTGTAACATCATAGATTTGGCGCCTACCGGATATTTCTGAAGAACTAAGTTGGTGCTTATTGGATATTTCTCAAGAACTACGCACATTGGCAGTTTTATATTTTTTTTTTTCAATCAAGCGTTAATTCGATTAGTTGGTGAACAGTTTATTGCCATTAGTCAAAGAATAGTTCACTGGAAAGCGATTTTCAGCCAGCACATTTCTTCTGTAATCAATGACCAGCTGTTGTGGGGTATATATTATGATAATAACACTGGCAATTTACGCGGTGTGACTCTTCGTACTAAGCGTTAGGAATACGCTCGCCACCGCATATCTGATTAATCTGCGTGGGTTCGCAGTTTTGAATCCCAAGCGGGTATGGTTATGTGCGAAAGAATTTCTGGCCTCCTTGCTGCCGTAGGGTGGTTCAAGTAACCGCTTGTCGGTTACAGCTTCCTCCACCATCAAGTTCATGCTTCCGAAAACAAATAACTAGCTAATCCTATACTCGACATGAAATGGTAACCGGACGAGCGGCCGTGGTTCGCCACATGGTTAAGTTGTCTTATCGGCTTTGCTTCTCTCCCGGTATCAATAAGTAAATCTATCTTATTTTGATTGTTTTATTTATATATTGATTTGGCTATATATGCATATGACTTGGTAGTAATTGTACATCACCAAAATGGCTGTATTTGAATATTAACTGACTGTATATGTATATAACATTGGCTGTATATGAATATTCAGTTGGCGCTATATGCATATTCTTGGCAGTATATGTATGGCACGTTACCAACCCTATCGCCTGTGTCCGTATCATTGTTTTTGAATACGTGCTCGGAGAGCGCGAGAGCCGTTGACAACTACGGAGAAAAAGAGTCAACACAATCCTCTCGATAACGGATATTAAGTTGTTGTCCGCTTAATTCGTCCACTTAATTCGGACCACCAAATGTTTTAGCCTATTTCGACACTAAACCGGACCCCTCTTATATGTCACCCTGGATGTCTACATAAATGATGTTGCTTGTATGAATAACTTCTCAGTGCATAACAAACACTTATTCATTTGTGGAAATTGTTAATAATAGCAAATTGTTTATTTGACATCTATAAATGTAAACGGGTATTCATGTTAGTACTACACATTTTAAAGCGTATGACCTCGCTTTAGTTTCCGATGGATTCGAACCATTTAGCAATATTTATCACAGAGAATAGCATTTTTTAATATTTAGTCTTTGGTACGAGGAAGATGCATTGTGTTTGGTGTTGAAATAATCTAACATGTCAGAAAATACTCAAATGCAACGTGAAGGTAGGCAAATCGAAACAAATTGATCGGAACGTGTTATATATTGAAAACTGAGAAATACACAGAGCATATCACAAATGT
Organism: Styela clava; assembly: GCF_964204865.1. Taxonomy (NCBI): domain Eukaryota; kingdom Metazoa; phylum Chordata; class Ascidiacea; order Stolidobranchia; family Styelidae; genus Styela; species Styela clava. The sequence goes on along the minus strand of NC_135251.1, from coordinate 18,492,152 downwards.
TCGCAAATTTCAACGCTATGGTGTGACATATAGATTAAACAGATGCTATGTTGTGAGTGTCAAGATATCAATACCAAGTCAAAATTATGGCATTCCAATAATATTGATAAACATTGCCCAAAATATATCTCAAAAACCCGCATATCCATATGGCTAGTTATTAAGCGTGACATATAATTGAAAAACAAAATTTTGAAATGCCAATCATATTGAGAAACAATACAAAAAATATATTTCAAACGTATCACCAATCTGATTGCTAAAGAGTGAAAAACTATTTTGAGAAGGAGGTGTGGTATATGATAGTAAAATAGAATATGAAATTGCTAATGATATTGAAAATCAATAAAAAAAAAATCTACGCAGAATGTAACCGCAGAATGAAATCCGGAAATGCCAACAATATTGAAAAAATATCACACAAACTTTATCTCAAATGTCCACCTATCCGGCCATTCAAGTTATACAACTAATTGTAAAAGGGAATTCTGGTATGTCATTAATGAAGACAAACATCACACAAATTGGATTTCAAATGTTCATCTATCCGGTCACTCAAATGTGGCATGTAATTGAAAAATGAACACCAGCCCTATTTAGAAACATTACACAAAATATATCTCAAATGTCAACGTATCCGATCACATAAGGATGGCATACGACAATTAAAATAAAATTCTTAATTCATATTGAGAAACATTACACGAAATATATCTCAAATGTCCACTTATCCGACCACCTAAGTGTGGCATACAATAATAGAAAGAAGATTATTAAATCATATTGAGAAATCTTTTACGAATTATATCTCAAATCCACCTATCCGACCACCTAAGTGTGGAACACAACAATTAAAATGAAAACCCGAAATCATATTGAGAAACATTGTACAAAAAATATTCCAAATGTCCACCTATCCGACCATTTAGGTGTGGCATACAACAATTTAAATAACAACAATCATATTGAGAAACATTATACAAAGTATATCTCAAATATTCACCTATCCGGCCACCTAAGTGTGGCATACAAGAATTGAAATGAAAATTCTGAAATCATATTGGGAATCATTACACAATGTATATCTCAAATGTACACCTATCCGACCACCTAAGTGTGGTATAAAACAATCAAAATTAAAACTCTGAAATCATATTGAGAAACATTACAAAAAGTATATCTCAAATGTCCACCTATCCGGCCACCTAACTGTGGCATACAAGAATTGAAATGGAAAATCTGAAATCATATTGAGAATCATTACACAATGTATATCTCAAATGTACACCTATTCGACCACCTAAGTGTGGCATACAAGAATCGAAGTCATATTGAGAAACATTGTACAAAAAATATTCCAAATGTCCACCTATCCGACCATTTAGGTGTGGCATACAACCATTTTAATAAAAATTCTGAAATCATATTGAGAAACATTATACAAAGTATATCTCAAATGTTGAGTGGTATAAGTGTGGTATAAAACAATCAAAATTAAAATTCTGAAATCATATTGAGAAACATTACAAAAAGTATATCTCAAATGTCCACCTATCCGGCCACCTAACTGTGGCATACAAGAATTGAAATGAAAAGTCTGAAATCATATTGAGAATCATTACACAATGTATATCTCAAATATACACCTATTCGACCACCTAAGTGTGGCATACAAGAATTGAAATGAAAATTCTGAAATCATATTGAGAATCATTACACAATGTATATCTCAAAGAATTGAAATGAAAATTCTGAAATCATATTGAGAATCATTACACAAAGTATATCTCAAATGACCACCTATTCGACCACCTAAGTGTGGCATACAAGAATTGAAATGAAAATTCTGAAATCATATTGAGAATCATTACACAATGTATATCTCAAATCCACCTATCCGACCACCTAAGTGTGGAACACAACAATTAAAATGAAAACCCGAAATCATATTGAGAAACATTGTACAAAAAATAGTCCAAATGTCCACCTATCCGACCATTTAGGTGTGGCATACAACCATTTTAATAAAAATTCTGAAATCATATTGAGAAACATTATACAAAGTATATCTCAAATGTTCACCTATCCGGCCACCCAAGTGTGGCATACAAGAATTGAAATGAAAATTCTGAAATCATATTGGGAATCATTACACAATGTATATCTCAAATGTACACCTATCCGACCACCTAAGTGTGGTATAAAACAATCAAAATTAAAATTCTGAAATCATATTGAGAAACATTACAAAAAGTATATCTCAAATGTCCACCTATCCGGCCACCTAACTGTGGCATACAAGAATTGAAATGAAAATTCTGAAATCATATTGAGAATCATTACACAATGTATATCTCAAATCCACCTATCCGACCACCTAAGTGTGGAACACAACCAATAAAATGAAAACCCGAAATCATATTGAGAAACATTGTACAAAAAATATTCCAAATGTCCACCTATCCGACCATTCAGGTGTGGCAAACGACAATTTAAATAAAAATTCTGAAATCATATTGAGAAACATTATACAAAGTATATCTCAAATGTTCACCTATCCGGCCACCTAAGTGTGGCATACAAGAATTGAAATGAAAATTCTGAAATCATATTGGGAATCATTACGCAATGTATATCTCAAATGTACACCTATCCGACCACCTAAGTGTGGTATAAAACAATCAAAATTAAAATTCTGAAATCATATTGAGAAACATTACAAAAAGTATATCTCAAATGCCCACCTATCCGGCCATCTAACTGTGGCATACAAGAATTAAAATAAAAATTCTGAAATCATATTGAGAATCATTACACAATGTATATCTCAAATATAGACCTATTCGACCACCTAGGTGTGGCATACAAGAATTGAAATGAAAATTCTGAAATCATATTGAGAATCATTACACAATGTATATCTCAAATGTACACCTATTCGGCCACCTAAGTGTGGCATACAAGAATTGAAATGAAAATTCTGAAATCATATTGAGAAACATTACACAAAGTATATCTCAAATGACCACCTAAGTGTGGCATACAAGAATTGAAATGAAAATTCTGAAGTCATATTGAGAATCATTACACAATGTATATCTCAAATCCACCTATCCGACCACCTAAGTGTGGAACACAACAATTAAAATGAAAACCCGAAATCATATTGAGAAACATTGTACAAAAAATATTCCAAATGTCCACCTATCCGACCATTTAGGTGTGGCATACAACCATTTTAATAAAAATTCTGAAATCATATTGAGAAACATTATACAAAGTATATCTCAAATGTTCACCTATCCGGCCACCCAAGTGTGGCATACAAGAATTGAAATGAAAATTCTGAAATCATATTGGGAATCATTACACAATGTATATCTTAAATGTACACCTATCCGACCACCTAAGTGTGGTATAAAACAATCAAAATTAAAATTCTGAAATCATATTGAGAATCATTACACAATGTATATCTCAAATCCACCTATCCGACCACCTAAGTGTGGAACACAACAATTAAAATGAAAACCCGAAATCATATTGAGAAACATTGTACAAAAAATATTCCAAATGTCCACCTATCCGACCATTTAGGTGTGGCATACAACCATTTTAATAAAAATTCTGAAATCATATTGAGAAACATTATACAAAGTATATCTCAAATGTTCACCTATCCGGCCACCCAAGTGTGGCATACAAGAATTGAAATGAAAATTTTGAAATCCTATTGGGAATCATTACACAATGTATATCTCAAATGTACACCTATCCGACCACCTAAGTGTGGTATAAAACAATCAAAATTAAAATTCTGAAATCATATTGAGAAACTTTACAAAAAGTATATCTCAAATGTCCACCTATCCGGCCACCTAACTGTGGCATACAAGAATTGAAATGAAAATTCTGAAATCATATTGAGAATCATTACACAATGTATATCTCAAATCCACCTATCCGACCACCTAAGTGTGGAACACAACCAATAAAATGAAAACCCGAAATCATATTGAGAAACATTGTACAAAAAATATTCCAAATGTCCACCTATCCGACCATTCAGGTGTGGCAAACGACAATTTAAATAAAAATTCTGAAATCATATTGAGAAACATTATACAAAGTATATCTCAAATGTTCACCTATCCGGCCACCTAAGTGTGGCATACAAGAATTGAAAAAAAAATTCTGAAATCATATTGGGAATCATTACGCAATGTATATCTCAAATGCCCACCTATCCGGCCATCTAACTGTGGCATACAAGAATTAAAAAAAAAATTCTGAAATCATATTGAGAATCATTACACAATGTATATCTCAAATATACACCTATTCGACCACCTAAGTGTGGCATACAAGAATTGAAATGAAAATTCTGAAATCATATTGAGAATCATTACACAATGTATATCTCAAATGTACACCTATTCGGCCACCTAAGTGTGGCATACAAGAATTGAAATGAAAATTCTGAAATCATATTGAGAAACATTACACAAAGTATATCTCAAATGACCACCTATTCGACCACCTAAGTGTGGCATACAAGAATTGAAATGAAAATTCTGAAATCATATTGAGAATCATTACACAATGTATATCTCAAATCCACCTATCCGACCACCTAAGTGTGGAACACAACAAATAAAATGAAAACCCGAAATCATATTGAGAAACATTGTACAAAAAATATTCCAAATGTCCACCTATCCGACCATTTAGGTGTGGCATACAATCATTTTAATAAAAATTCTGAAATCATATTGAGAATCATTACACAATGTATATCTCAAATGTACACCTATTCGGCCACCTAAGTGTGGCATACAAGAATTGAAATGAAAATTCTGAAATCATATTGAGAAACTTTACACAAAGTATATCTCAAATGACCACCTATTCGACCACCTAAGTGTGGCATACAAGAATTGAAATGAAAATTCTGAAATCATATTGAGAATCATTACACAATGTATATCTCAAATCCACCTATCCGACCACCTAAGTGTGGAACACAACAATTAAAATGAAAACCCGAAATCATATTGAGAAACATTGTACAAAAAATATTCCAAATGTCCACCTATCCGACCATTTAGGTGTGGCATACAATCATTTTAATAAAAATTCTGAAATCATATTGAGAAACATTATAGAAAGTATATCTCAAATGTTCACCTATCCGGCCACCTAAGTGTGGCATACAAGAATTGAAATGAAAATTCTGAAATCATATTGGGAATCATTACACATTGTATATCTCAAATGTTCACCTATCCGGCCACCTAAGTGTGGCATACGAGAATTGAAATGAAAATTCTGAAATCATATTGGGAATCATTACACATTGTATATCTCAAATGTATACCTATCTGACCACCTAAGTGTGGTGTAAAACAATCAAAATTAAAATTCTGAAATCATATTGAGAAACATTACAAAAAGTATATCTCAAATGTCCACCTATCCGGCCACCTAACTGTGGCATACAACAATTGAAATGAAAATTCTGAAATCATATTGAGAATCATTACACAATGTATATCTCAAATCCACCTATCCGATCACCTAAGTGTGGAACACAACAATTAAAATGAAAACCCGAAATCATATTGAGAAACATGGTACAAAAAATATTCCAAATGTCCACCTATCCGACCATTTAGGTGTGGCATACAACAATTTAAATAAAAATTCTGGAATCATATTGAGAAACATTATACATAGTATATCTCAAATGTTCATCTATCCGGCCACCTAAGTGTGGCATACAAGAATTGAAATGAAAATTCTGAAATCATATTGGGAATCATTACACAATGTATATCTCAAATGTACACCTATCCGACCACCTAAGTGTGGTATAAAACAATCAAAATTAAAATTCTGAAATCATATTGGGAATCATTACAAAAAGTATATCTCAAATGCCCACCTATCCGGCCACCTAACTGTGGCATACAAGAATTGAAATAAAAATTCTGAAATCATATTGAGAATCATTACACAATGTATATCTCAATTCGACCACTTAAGTGTGGCATACAAGAATTAAATGAAAATTCTGAAATCATATTGAGAATCATTACACAATGTATATCTCAAATGTACACCTATTCGGCCACCTAAGTGTGGCATACAAGAATTGAAATGAAAATTCTGAAATCATATTGAGAATCATTACACAAAGTATATCTCAAATGTCCACCTATTCGACCACCTAAGTGTGGCATACAAGAATTGAAAGGAAAATTCTGAAATCATATTGAGAAACATTACACAAAGTATATCTCAAATGTCCACCTATTCGACCACCTAAGTGTGGCATACAAAAATTGAAATGAAAATTCTGAAATCATATTGATAATCATTACACAAAGTATATCTCAAATGTCCACCTATTCGACCACCTAAGTGTGGCATACAAGAATTGAAAGGAAAATTCTGAAATCATATTGAGAAACATTACACAAAGTATATCTCAAATGTCCACCTATTCGACCACCTAAGTATGGCATACAAGAATTGAAATGAAAATTCTGAAATCATATTGAGAATCATTACACAATGTATATCTCAAATGTACACCTATCCGACCACCTAAGTGTGGTATAAAACAATCAAAATTAAAATTCTGAAATCATATTGAAAAACATTACACAAAGTATATCTCAAATGTACACCTATCCGACCACCTAAGTGTGGTATAAAACAATCAAAATTAAAACTCTGAAATCATATTGAGAAACATTACACAAAGTATATCTCAAATGTCCACCTATCCGGCCACCTAACTGTGGCATACAAGAATCGGAATGAAAATTCTGAAATCATATTGGGAATCATTACACAATGTATATCTCAAATGTACACCTATCCGACCACCTAAGTGTGGTATAAACAATCAAAATTGAAATTCTGAAATCACATTGAGAAACATTACTCAAAGTATATCTCAAATGTCCACCTATCCGGCCACCTAACTGTGGCATACAAGAATGGAAATGAAAATTCTGAAATCATATTGGGAATCATTACACAATATATATCTCAATTGTACACCTATCCGACCACCTAAGTGTGGTATAAAACAATCAAAATTAAATTCTGAAATCATATTGAGAAACATTACACAAAGTATATCTCAAATGTCCACCTATTCGACCACCTAAGTGTGGCATACAAGAATTGAAATGAAAATTAACCATCCGACCATTTCAGAAGATATGTAATTAAAACACGAAATTCTGAAAAAATATCGAGAAACATTACACACAACATATCCCAAATGTTCAATTAAGTGACGATTTCAGTGAGGCCTATAAATGAGAAACGAAGTTTTGTCATGTCAAATAAAATGAGAAACATACACCAATTATAACTCAAATGTCATCAACATGGAATTATTGTACCCCCGTATCAATTTAGAATCTTTGATCAATTTATATAAAATATTTGCACCAACTCAGAATACAAAAACATGCTTGTTATTTTGAAGTTATAATTCAAATAGTAAAAATGTAGGCCAAGTATGTATACGAATGTGAATATGTCCACTAGAACAAGTTGTTGGGGAGAGACAAAATTATGCTTACTGCCGGTTCATCTTTATGAATTATACGGTTCCCGTACATTTGAACCCACATACATTTGAACCCACGACAATTGCACCTGCATACTATTGCACCTATAGAAATTTGTTTTGTTTTGCAGATGTTTTAATCCATACTAACCCTAACCCATGGGTTTTAGCACCCGCATATAGATTAAACCCGCGGATATACACATGGGTTCAAATGTACGTGGGTTCAAGTGTACGGTCACCGAATTATACAGAGATGTCCTAAACGGACCTAAAGCTTTACAATAAACCTCTCGCAAGATTTACTATTTGTCGTTTCTTTTCTGATTCGCGTTTATTTAGAAGCTTTTTTTGTAATTGATTTACAGCCTTTTTTCTTTTCCATATATATGGTTTTCTTTGAAATCACTCCCGATTCTTATTGAAAGTAATTCTGAAGATGGTGCGGTATAGTCTGTTGATTCATCTGAAAATTTGGTCAAAAATACATGCATAAGTCACAAACATCATCACTACAATTATTCGTAGATAACTGCGCTATTCGTGATAGGCTACAAGTGATATTATGACTGATTTATTATCATTCATTGGTATCAATTTGAGATGTTTATTAAAAACAAGCATTGCAACCTGGCACACCTACATGTGAACAAATAATACAGCCCAGTAAATAACTAGATAAGGATTGTAAAATAACACAGGGATATGTGCCAAATCACAGAACCAAATTGCTAGCAATGCAATTCTTCAAAACTGTTTTCCGAAGATAAAATATTCTAATTGAAGCGGTGTATCAGATATTTTCATTTATACCAAGCTATACGAACCTATACTGAGTGGAGTCAACCACTCGCTTCTCGTATCTCCTTCTGTTTCGAGAAAAAATTGAATTCATTGAATTTTCACAATCTTCGTTTGTATATTGTCATCTGGATTTAGAAATCTTTCTGAATTACACACTCACAAACGCAAACCCAGTCGTAGCATTATTTTGATGGTCAGATCAGAACTACGACCAGTAAAAGCATAACAGTAATAGTAATCTATATTTTGATAATCTGGATTACGTAAAAAATCTCAACACCAAAAATAGTAGCCCTAATATTAAAAATCGTTATGACTAATCATCTTATCCGATGAGTGATGATTTCCAGCAACATTCCTCGGTGACGTTGAAAACCTTGTTTCAAGTTATTATGACTCGACTTTGAATTACTGGGTAATTGACTCTTAACATAAAAGGAAAGGCTTGAATCGCTTATCCAAACATAACTGTTCCTTTTTACCTAAATTGCTGCAATCACGCACTCATGAAGATTCCAATCCCCTCATGGCGTCCAGGTTACTTGCGAACAAAACGGCAAACGTGGTAAAGGCAAACGTGGCAAACGTGGTTCTCGGCGAACCCGACAGTTTTACTATTGTGACACAATGCCTCTTTACTACGGAGTTGTGAATTGAGGTCCTTTATAATATGCAGATATTTCAAAAATATTAAAAGAAAATTTTTTGATACTGTTTTACCGAAGAAAAAGAGACTTCAGCAAAAAATCGCAAAACGTTTTAATTATGGAACGTGGAATAATTAAGCGGACAGGAAAATGTCTACCCAATTTTTCCGTCTACATAACTGTCGCTTTTTTAGCACGGTAAGTTTACTTAACTACCGTTTTATATATGTATATATAGCGAAGTTTGCGGTGTCGTAGTACTTCAACATAACAGTTTATACATATATGTGACGGACTTGTCACAAAACGTTACATTGTTTGCAATTCAAGTTTCAACCTCAAGAATCGATTCCAATGTATCGGAATCGATTATAGTCGATTCCGCGAAGAACCCATTCTGTAATCGAATCCGGACTCGATTTCGCCATCCCTACTTGTAGCGTGAGCAGGTCTGGTGCTACCGTCAAAGAACAACCAAGTTCGTCTAAATTGGGATTCCGGACCCAGATAAAAAAATATATAAATTGGATCGCGTGGCGCTTCGTCAGCTCTGCGGTTCGTCACTGTTGTCACATGGCCAACTCTTGAAAATAGAGGAGAGTTTGTACTAAAATAAAGGCACGAAACGCCTCTTCAAATGAGGAGTTACTTGTCGTAAGCTTATCTCACCGACTTGGTCCGAGGCGCAGTTCTTACCACTTCATGGCAGCTCCTGCCACGTCTTGGACACGGTGTGGGCCACCTTGAATTAAATAAAATGATAATGTAATTCTAAATTACAAGAAAACTATATACAACTTAGTAAAGTTGGTAGTGACAACAAATAGGTTGAGATGATGATTGATATTTTACATTTGTTGCTCTGGTGAATAAACGCAAAAACTTCTTCGGAATTCCAGTCACATTCAGTCAACCACATGGTATTTATAAAATAGCCTTCATTCCACGGCATCCATAAAATCGGTTCCGTACAGGCAAATTTATATTTTCAACATTAACTAATAACAACAATTTAGATAGAATGATTCAAATTACTAAGTAAATCAAATTCAGCCACGGGCAATGCTGAAGTATATGTTGATATATTTAGGGAAGTTATCGGTTTTGAAACTATTTGGCCATAACGGAAAACAAGTTTCATTTTGACAGCATTCATATATAATAGGAAAAGTATCAATCAGTTCAATTTAGTTTCTATTTTGCCAAGTCCTGCAAAATATATGATACTTTTATACTGAAATTATTTTTCTCAAATAGATTGAATTTTTGTAGACATTGTTCATCGAATAATACTTAAACTTCACCCAGTGGTGGCATAATTTCAAAATTCGTTTAAATAAACTTGATCAGATTTACAAATTCAAGCTTAAGATTTCGAAAAAAATCGGTCTTGCCAATAAACTTGAGGTATAAGTAATTACATGAATCGACTTGTCCTCAGAACTGAGGTTTAGAGCGCAATAATGCTATTTATCGCAAAATCGAAGAGGTCGTAATTTTGGTGTTGATAACCTCCGCCAATTTGGAGAATTAATTTTGAAAAATACTTCATGCACCTCAAATTTCTCTGAAAACATTTTTAATCAGTAATCATGCGGCACCTTTAATATTCACTTATAACAAATATTATCAGGTTTATTAAGTCTTAAGTATTTTAACAAGAATTGATATGTCAGAACTTTGTACTGTTTATTCCGAGATTAAAATGATTATGTTGCGTAGTTATTCTTAAATAATACGATGTACAATAATCACATGATGTACATTACAGAATGGAATATAAAAATAATAATGATTGTCTGGATACTTTATGCTAAAAACTAAACTGCCTTCCATAAGGAAATGAAAAAAGTTTATCAACGAATTTGTTAAAATCTGCGCATAACGCGTGAGCCTCTGAAGCCACGAAACGTAGAACAATATGTAGGTGAAAAAATTAGAAAATGTGGGGCAATATATGATCTACTCCCACGAAAAATCTGGCATTTCAGTGAATTTGGGCACTGATACGAAATGATGTTTGGAGAAAAGTTCGAATAACATTCGGCTATAGTAAATTTTTTACATCTTTAAAAATAGTTTCTCTGAAAACCGAAGGGGAAAATCCGGTTAAATTAGATTTTACAAGCAACTGGAAAAATTACAATGGGATTTTGTTTGGTTGAAAAGCCATTCGTGGATTGACAGTTTGCTATTTTTCAAACATTTTGAGGTAAAACTGCGCAAATACTGATAGAGAGGAACACAGAAATCGAAACCGCTAATATTAAAAATGTGATTTTGACAGAAGATTCCCGGTTGTGGAGACAACAATTTGTAATCCTTGGAAACCAATGTAAATTATTAAACTAGGTATAAATAATTAAACACTGATATTAAATTTGATTTTTCATTGTGAAATTCGTGAAACGAAGTGTTGCGTTATTGAAAACACATTACTAATTATTATAATAAAACGAAAGAACTCGAATTGTTTATATTATTGAAGTCTATTAAAGTTTTGAAATGAAAACCCTTTTTATCAAAATGAGATCGCAAGTGACTTTCGGCGTTAAAGTTTAATTGGGTTCATTTGACGTTCGGCTGATTAAGGTGCAGCAGACGAAATGTGATTGGATCAAATGAAGACCAATGTAATGCGCATTTGCAAGGTAACTTTATCAAAATTATTAAAGTTGGTGGTAATAACAATCAAGTTTTGAGATGTTTTACTGACCATTTCTATATTTTACACTTGCTGCATTGTTAAATAAACGTGAGAACTTCTTTATAATTTCAGTTAAATTCAGACAAGTTTCTGATATTTATGAACCAGCCTACATTTTACAGTATCCATAAAAATCTGGTACAGGCAACTATATTTTTTCATCATTTAAATACAGCCACGATAACTGTCTACCATAATTATTCAGGGGAACAAAAATGATAATACATTTGTTTCCAAATATTCAGACTGAATTTAGAAATTACTATTTAAAATTTATGTATGAAATGTTTTCTCATTTTCAAAAATGTTAAAAAACGAACGTATTTTTGGAATGTCAAAATTCTGAGGTAATATCACTGAATGAAATAATAGATATCATTCTAGTGACAGAATATTATGTAAAGAGGGTAGCAGATAACAAAGAAATAGACCCATATTTCTATTTGGTGAAGTAAAAGTATCGAAGAAAATTAATCACTGTTTAAATATTCCAAGCTTTTTTAAACTCCACTCGACAACACACTTGACAGAATGATCAAAAAGTTATAGAACCGCTTTTCATATTCGAACCATTTTGTTTGTTTGTAGAACTGTCTATAAAGCAGGCACCAACAATGCAGATATCATTAGTTTTTCAACATATTATCCATAAATTGGAATTGACTTCATACCATTGATGCAATTTATCGAGAGAACTTCTGTTTTATTTTTTTTGCGTGTGTTCGTTTGTGTTTTTTCTCGTTGCGTAATCTTTGTATTGTCTATCGCATTTTCACGTATATGTGCAATGTGTTCTTACAAACATCATTATAGAGGAGAATCTCAGTTTCTTTTTTAGCTGAACTTTGATAAAATATTTTTCCATAGTATGTGCTTTCTGAGCAGATATCTTCGTTTAACAATTTGACGTACCAAACCCAGTTTCAGACACTATAGTACTAGTAGATTGTGTGTATAGTATTGTATTTTTAACTAATTAGATATGACATAGAAATACTTTACGATGAGCTTGTTCTTGTGTATCAAAAATTCACATGCCAGTGAACTCACATGTGAAATGATTGCCACAATAGTGAAAGATGGCCCAACTCTACGTGTTCTTACCCGAGTACTATTAAACGTGCTTTAGCGGGATAACCCCGCTGTCTTCATTGTGGGTCAATGAACACACAATAGATTGTAATGTCAAAGGTTTGTGTATTGCAGAATTGTGCGACGAAATCAAATTTCTAACTCACGAAGATAGCTAAACAAGGGTCAAAATATAAATAATATGTCATCCACTTCTTTGCATAAAACCTTGCATGAAGGTAATCATATAGCAAATGAAATCGGGCAACAATCTTGGTATAGGCAAATAGCATACACTATTAACAATAAGTGGTTAAAAAGATTGTAAATACACAGTAACTATACCTATGTACTCACTACAACAACCCCGCTTTTTCGTGAATTATATATCTTTCATAATCTCTTTTATTATATGTCAAGTGTGCTTTATGTTGCCTCTGATATTTTGTATTTTTGCGATATAATATTTTATTTGGATTTTCTTATAATGTGAGCTAGAGCCAGAATATTCTTATACTTTTTATATTTTGCTCGTTGGCTTGAAGTGACATTCATGTAGTATTTTCTATGCAACAATTATTTACGACCTACATATACTAGATGTCTTTGGCGTATTGATCAGCCTGGTTATCTTGCGTTTTAACAAGGTAATAAAGTGGTTGAACGTCTTCTTGATGTGTTCAATTCAGTGGTATAAGATTATCAAAGGCATTTTCGGCATCAAGCTTGAAACTTTCTTTACAGGACATTTTACGTCTTAGGCATGCCTTAGCTGCCCTATAAGTCACTTTGATATTGTAAATGCAAAATATAATGAGAAAATGATCGGAGATATCCAATAAAATGTAAGACGAACAATCATGATCTATTGTATATATGCATCTATGATAGATTATTTAATGAAGTGACTCTTGCGGGGTGAGTAATCATGGGTACAGCCAAGTGAGTTAAAAGCATGTCTATGTATTGATCAGTATGTATATCCTAAGCTAGTAGATTAATAATAAAATTGCCCATAAAATTCCGAAATGACTATTTTTGTTCTTTAATCTGTCATATGTCCACTGCTTCTGTGAAGTGAACAACATTACTGCGAGGATGTTTGTATACTCTTTCGACAATGATGCTTTTCTCATAATGATGACTTTCAGAAAAATGAAAATCTCCTAATAAACGGGCCAACAGCTTTCGTGGGAGAGGGGTTATGCAGGTCAACTTATTTTCGCTTATGGCTAATATATGGGTTGCAAGACGAAAGCAAATATTTCAAACAGTATCGGAATCTGCATAACTAAATTTGTTGGGTCAAATGGTCGAAAAAATAGTCAGAAATTTCCGATTAGTGTTGGTCAAGAAAGGGTTTTCTGTTGATTGGTGAATGTATTGGTAAATGATTCAGTATTATCCATAGTTGTCGTATTTTTTCTATAAATGGCATAATGATATTAAGCAGTTTCAACACTGGCCTTTGGGTGAGAAGGAATAAATTGGTTATTTTATACTGGGATGGAATTACCCCAATGTTAATAAAACTCTTCTTTTAACGGGCACATGGATGTAGACAAACTCAATGATGTCTCAGAAGAAATGTCTGACGAGTTGGAATTTTGAATCAAGGCATATAGAGGACAAATAGCCAGAATTAGAAGGTGGCAAACTTATGCAGGTAAGATGAAATTTAAGATAACATGATTTAAAAACGTATATATGAGTTATCATGGCATAATGTACAACAGTTATTGCATTTCATGAATATTTGTGATGGTTCAAGAAAAAGAATTAAAAAAAATCTGACATATTTGATTTTTTGAATATCTTCTTGGCCTAAAATTTCCAAAGTATCCGTCATTTTTATTCTGACTTTTCCATAGATATGCATACGCACATTTAAGCCCTCGCTTAAAAAATTTTTGGACTGCGAGTCGGAAAACAATGACTACAGGAAATGTCACTTGGTTGGATATCTACTTTTGTTAGTTTAGAGATTTCGAGTACAAGTGTCCTCATTGGCTAGCTGTAATTTTAGTTTTTCAATGCTGGTGCGCCTTTCCTGATCTTTCGCATGCTCAGTAACATACAAAAGATATTTCTCGGGATTTAGAGTCGGTATAGAATCCGTGTTTTGGGATCGCGATTGATCATCTATCATGTTCTCGCAATTCAGGAAAGATTGAGACGTCTTGGTAATTAGTCTTTGAGATTTTCACTAATTGATTACTATTTAATACCTGGTCTTAGGGATATGAATTCTGATGTTGGAGATGGTAAAGTTTTCAGAAATACAATGAGTATAATGAATCTCGGAAGTTTAGTTCAATGTTTTATGTATCGTTTCTTGAATCGTTGGCCAGCATGGGAAAGTCACTGCCTAACTAATTAAGATCGGTGTAGCGAAAAAAAATGACACTGTGGCAACAATTGAGGATAGTCCAGGTTATGGTGGACTTGTGTGAGATTTTTCGTGCAGATTTGTTTCTTCAGAGCTGTTCATTTTTGGATGTTAGATCATTATCTTAGTTATCTTTGATATATCTAGAACTTTAATCGAAATATGTCAACCACGCCAGTTAATTATTTGGACACTATCCATTATGACACTAATGCACAACTCTTTCACATACCAGGCCTAACGGATTTGGGCTCTAACTTAGAATCTTTCGTGCCGTGAATTCGAATGTAATTTTCGTGGAGCCGCTTAGGTTTTGTATTCTTTTCATCTGACTCATTCAATGTAGTTTTTCTTTTCAAATATTATTGCAAAAATAATTGCTAGAGCATGCGTCACGTGTTTGTCTATACAAGTCAGAAAAAACGAGCCACATTATAGCCCTCTTAAGGGATAAGCCTTTGTACAAAACATATCGGTATTCTGGCTTTGATTTTAATATGACACTGTATATTGCTGAAGTTTTATTAATATAACGTTCAATATAATTATTAAATGACAATTTATCGTAACGTTGATTCCAAAATTCCAGTGTGTCTTATGATGAGTGCTCATCTCTATTGGCGTCTGTTGCAGTTAATACAAATGGCCATAACCTGAAAAATTGAAAATTTTCAATGTCATTACCATTCCCACGAGAAGTTTGTATTTTAAGCAATATTCGTGATGAAACTTACGTTTGTTAGCGACACATTGTTTATGATAGTCAGGGCAACAGTTGTACATTTTCTTACACCTATAATGACATTGACATCCGTATCCAAAGTAGTCGCCCTTTTCTCCACAACGTTTATAGCAGGAATCTTCATGAATTATTTCTAAAGTGCAATAATATGATGTTATGAGAACGAACTTTTGCTTCGGTATCTGTTTGTAAACATCTGAGCGTCTTGGACATGACACCTGGGACAGAGGGCCTACAACCGCGAAATAGAAAACCTTGTACAAGCTTGTAAAGAGTCTGGTAGTCACTATGAGTTTAAATAAATTTTATTGTTGAAATTTTGAGCAGGTTTTTAGTTTTTAAACCGGTTTACAGATTGAAAAGCTCTGTCGACCTCTAGTGGATTATATTGAAATTTTAGGTACATGAGAAATGTAGTCGTCAACATACAGTGTGGGAATGAAAAATACACTTTTGTATGTGTAGCTTCAACAGTTTTTCTAAATTAACCAGCAATTCAATAAAAATGTAAATTTACTTTCGCATGTGGGAATAGGATATTGCCAAGTTCCATCTTTATTGCATCGGTTCTTGAAGTATTTTCCTGTTAATTTGTATCCCGCAGAGCAATAATAAATTACGTAGCTTCCGGCATTGTACCAGTCATAAGATGGCTTGACTCCTCCACCAACTAATTTGTGTCCACGACATTTTTTCTCTAATGCTGCATAAAAATAACATGCGTTTTAATGATTCACTCAGCAAAATGTCATAGGGCATTTATCCACAACATTGTGTAATGAGAGTCTTAACATTGGCCAATTCGAGAGCACGCAACAGCAAACCAACCGCTGATATTTACTCAATGAACATACCTTTGCAAGTTGGGACGTGGCTCCATTGCCCATTGGCCTTGCATTGACCTTCATCATCTCCATCCAGAACATAGCCATCAATGCAGAAATATTCAATATATTCTCTTGCCAAGTAGAAATCTTTTTCATCTTCAACTCCACCATTTTCGATCTCAGGTGTATAGCACTTTCGAACTAGGACATATATATATATATATATATATATGATCAAATAAAGAAACAACTCACGTATAGTAGAAGTTTGTGATAGAAATGGGGTATGGTGGTTTTTTATTAAGAACAATAATGAAAGTTAGGTATTACATATATCCACGTCCTTTAATACTTTGGAAGAACCCCATAAATAAAGCCAGTAGATATTATTACAACTGTATAATATATACCTATTAGTTTCATGAAATGATATATTATATTACTTCGAAATTTCACTTTTCTTACCGCAAATGGGAAACTCTGTATCCCAATTTCCGCCTTTCGAACATCTAGATTTTTTCTCTCCGACAAGGTGGTAGTGTTCTCTATCGCACTTGAAGTATATTACTTTTCCTTGATCGTAGTAATCAGCTTCAGGGCTATAGGTGACGTATGGCGCCAAATCTTCCACTTTGCATTGTTTTAAGCAATATACCGGTTTGTTGACCGCCCATTTCCCATTTGATTTGCACTTGTCTTTTGAGTTACCACTGAGACTATACCCGTCTCTGCAGCTGAACTCGATCACTTCATGTACGGAGTATCGTTTTCGGGATGGAGTCACTTTACCGTTTTCTGGTGCTTCCCTGCGAGGACATGTTACTGCAAAAAAAAAGTTAACAGTTTTGTTCGAGTTTTTAGAACTTGCAATAAACGATGAAGGTAGTTATTATGAATTATGTAAGAAGGTGTTTTAGCATTGAGGTTAAAAATTCAGATATTCAACCATTAGAATTCTCAATTCTTACTTTGACATGTAGGTGAAGGATAGTTCCATTTTCCACCTTTCTGACAGGTGAGTACCTCTTTTCCCTTAAGTTCGTAGTATTTTTCACATGTGAAAGTTGTTATTGCACCAACGGTATAGTAATCCTGAATGGGTTCAAACTCGCCTTTGGTTGGTTTAGATGGTTGCTTGCACAGTGCTGGTTAAACCAAATGTAAAAAGTTAACCTGCAGATCTGGCAGAAGTTAGGCTATTGGTTGTTTTTCGACAGTAATAGATCATGCAGAATTGCGTATAAGGCGAAAATAAATGTAACCAGGCTAATTATGTTTTAGTAGGCTACATTGATATTGTCAGAAATATGCCAACTGCTCGTACCAACTTGAAGTATCTCAAATTAAGGAAGCAAACGCACTCCCCCAAATGTAAGTAAACTAAAGTGGAAACGACGTATAGTAGTTTCAACAGGTAATTAACAGATTGAATTAGTATTTAGTTACTCACTCTTACTCACATCGATTTTAGGTTTCATTTCGAAATCAGGCAATTAAAGTAAATTTGAAATTGTTTAATTATCACTTACGAAGGCATTTTGGAGGAGGAGTGGGATGCCAACTTCCACTTTTCATGCATTGGTATTTTGCTTTGCCAACCATGTAAAATCCAACGTTGCATGAGTATATTATTTTGTCTGGAAACTTATATTTTGGTCTGGCCAATCCAAAAGAACCATAGCTGATTTTAGGTGGATTAGGACAATACTTGACACCTTAAAATAAAAAATAAGAACACTAGTGACTAGTGAGTGAGCACCACAATTAAGCATCTTTTTGTAAAAAAGCAATTAGTAGGAAGACCATTTTTGGTGATAACACATTTTATATCTCAAGCGTCAGTCATATTCTGATTGTTTCACGTAAACAACATGATTTATGGGAAAGATGGGAAGTGAAATAAATATTTTTGAAAAACTCACGTGCAAGACATTCTGGGGCCGGAAGGTCCCAATCGCCACTTGCGGTACATGTACGAACAGTGTATTTGGGGTTGCTCAAATAATAACCGTATTTGCATTCATAGGTAATGCTCTGTTTGTAGAAGTAATATTTTTGAACAGGTGAGTATGAACCCTTTGAAGGTTGTGGTGGTGGATAGCATTTGGTTCCTGTTAAGCAAAAAATGCAATAAGTATAAAACAACAGTCCAATCAACATGACTTGTACGCATATACGGCCATCGACTGAAAAAAATTGATATATATATAATGATTATTTTATCTACGGATGTATTTGTACATAGATGGCAAACCTTAGAGGGAGAATATAATAATTATTAATTGATTATGCTATTGTTTTTAAACGGAAAACCAGAGGTAGGAATATGATATATAATAAATAAAATTGTGTAAATACACTCACGTTCTACGCATTTTCCAAATTTGCGTGGGTCCCATCCGTAATAATTACACTCGTATGAATTTGATTCGGCAGTCCAATCATAACCGGGATCACAGTGGCATTTTACAACTGTTCCATATGGGATGAAACTCCTTGGTACGTAACCAACCATATCAGGTTCGCAATACCCATACTTGATATCTGGATTCCGACAACCTGCAAGCCGAAGTTTCGTGAATATAGAAAGCGCTTGATCACAAGATAAATATGAAAATGAAATGGTTCAAATTCGAATGAACTAATCGATATTAACTAATCCACCGCCTTAATTCTTCATAGTCTCGGTAGCGCATGGCACGTCTGTGGATGGCTGTAACCTTGCTCAGAGACCAGTATCTTTTACTTCTGAGTTATTGTACGTGACTTAGCTTTGAGCAAATTTTCTTATGTTAAATTGCCATTTTTTCAATAATAATTGTAGAGCTTTCGTACGGTGTACACTACCAATGAGTTTAATTGATTTCTAATTATTTGCTTATCGCTTTTAAGCTGGCAGCTTGCGTCTCTAATTCTAGGGGACTCACTCTTCTCGTGTGTAGGCCGACCCGATCCTGACTTGAACAAATATTCGTATGGAAATTAATCAGATAAAATAAAACGGCAAATGCCGTGTACTCACCACCGGCAGCAAGGGATACGCCGATAATTGCCAGAAATACGGCGATCGATAATTTACTCATTTTCTTGTATTCTTCCAAACCGTGTAAAGGTGAGAAGAAGATGTAAGGAAATGTGTCGTCAGTTGTAAATCCAGGGTATTTAAAGTTTTTTTGCCACCATTTTTTTCTTCTAAAATGTATCTGACATGGCCTGAAGTCAAAAATGATATCAGCAATTTTCATTTTTTTCGCTGATGTGTCATGCGTCAAGGTGACGTGATGTCTGTTCACAACTTTTTCGTTTCCATATTTCGAAACCAAATGTTGGCTGCCTGTTTAAACAAAAAAATCATTGAGTCATCATTTTATTGTGTTTGCTTACCAGTGAAAGCAACTGAAACATCTTACTATATTTGTCGTTTTGTATGCAATTGAGTAAGTGGTTCCTAACCTTGTCTATTTAGGAATTTTTTATACCCCCTATTCCTCAATATGCATAAAAAAAACTCTGTTTCTAATATTTTTTCCATCTTTAGTAGGTCCGTAACTAGTGCTCCACACAATTTGCATTATGACTTTTGTGCAGTTCGAATAGTTGATAATTTATCGATGAACACGTCTTAGCATATTGTTAAATAACTAAACAATAATTGTGAAACCACGCTAAATACAATTTGTATTTCCTCCCAAGAACATCAAAATTCTTCCCGGGGAGGAATTCCTTCCTGGTTGGTAAACGTTGAACTAAATAAAATAAATGGTGGAATGTAATGACAAAACCGATATCCTTAGTATTCTTCTCTTCAAATGTCTATTTATTGTTGGATGATATTGGCCATTAATTTTAGAGTACATAAATAAAATAACAAGGTATCTGAATTATATTACAATCTATAATGCGCTTACAAAATTAATAGGGGAATGTAAAGTTCAACTGAGTCGCGATTTGAGGTTACAGTAATTTTGTGTTGCACTGAAGTGCACAATAATATTTTTCAAAGTGTAGCAATTGCGGATATTAACACCGAAAAATTAAAACCAGATGTGGCGATGTCTACATAGCTTATTTATTATAACTCCGTAATGTAACGCCATTTGCTGAAACAATCGATGGTTAGCTGAATCGCCCGAATTTGGTCTATGACACTATAGTCTATGTGGTAATCAGAATTGGCTATAAAAAACATGATTGTCTTGAAACTCAATTGCCTTCCATGACGAAATGGAGAGAGTTTCCCATCAGATTGAATAAAATTTGCGCATAACGCGTGATAGGATATAGTCCGTAGTCATTTCATACCCATGGTTTGGATAAGCTCACAGAGAGGCGCACCCTCTGAGCCACGAGACGTTAAACAATATGTAGATGGAAAAATTAGCGAATGTGGGGCAATAAATGATCTACTCCCACAAAAAATCTAGCGTTTTATTAAATTTAGGCACGGATACGAAATGATGTTTGGAAAAAAGTTCGAATCAAATTCGGCTATACTAAATTTTATGCATCTTTAAAAATGGTTTCTCTGAAAACCGAAGTGGAAAATCCAGATAAACTAGATTTTACAAGCAACTGAAAAAATCATAATAGGATTTTGTTTGGTTGAAAAACCATTCGTGGATTGACAGTTTGCTATTTTTCGAACATTCCAAAGTAAAATTGTTGTGCGCAAATACTGATTGAGCGGAACACAGAAATCAAAACTGCTAATAATAAAAATGTGAATAAGATAGGTATAAATAAACACATACTCAGAATATAATTTGATTTTTAATTGCGAAATTCTTGAAACGAAGTTTTGCGTTATTGAAAACTCATCACTTATTATTATAATAAAACGGAAAACTCGAAGGTTTATATTATTGAATCCTATTGTAAATTTAAAACGAAAGCCCTATTTATCATAATGAGTTCGCATGGGCCTCTCGGCGCTAAATTTTAATTGAGTACATCTGACGTTCGGACGATTAAGGTGCAGTAGATGAAATGTGATTAATTAAATTAACTGAAATGTCAATGTAATGCGCAATTGCAAGGTAACTTTATACAACTTAGTAAAGTTGGTAGTAATACCAATTAAGTTGAGATGTTTTTATGATCCCTCTTATATTTTATATTTTACACTTGCAGCTTTGTTAAATAAACGCATGAACTTCTTTAGAATTCCAGTTAAATTCAGTCAACCTCCTGATATTTATAAAATAGCCTACATTTTATTGCATCAATAAAAATCTGTTACGTACAGGTAAATTAAATTTTTCTTCATTAACTAATAATAATAATTTAGATAAAATGATTCGAATTACTAAGTAAATCAAATACAGCCATGAGCAATGCCAAAGTATATGTCAGGGATGGCCAACCATTGACCCGCGGGTCAGAAAGTGACCCATCGCGTGTTTTCGGTGACTCGCCGACGCACAAATGAAATAAAAACATACTAACATATAAGTGATTAAAATTGATATGACCGGCTCTAATTGAATTTAAGATTAAGTAAACTAACATAATGTACAGCCAGTCAGGCCTGCAGACGCTCAAATTCAAAATTTTCATTTTTTGGATTGGTATGGTAATTTCCGAAAATCTCAAACTCGGATGCACGTGTTCACCATTGTATACCGTTATGCACTTATGGCTGAGACATCGTTAATGACAAAACAATACAATTGATTTTTTTTCACTACATCTGGTTAAAGTGTTCCCTATCGGAAGGACATGAACCAAAAGGCAGCACTTTGGACTGCTTTGGGTATACGAAAGCTAGATGCTACTTTGAATTTATTAGTTTCTCGCCTACAATGCCGTTGAGAAAACAAAATCTTCTAGACTTGAAGTAAAGAAATCTGAAATAAAAATAGGGCAGGTTGAAAGTGTCCTAGTGTAGTTGGAAGCTGATCGAAAAACATAATTCTATCAGAGTGGAATTGCCTCCAAACTCTTTAGTAATTTGCCGCATCATCCTGAAAGTGTTTGGGTAATTTATATGGATATTTTGTACACGGGTTTCATAAAATCGAGTGTCATAAAGAGTCTAGTAGTTACTGATAGAAGTGCATCGTGAATAAAGCCCAAAACCACACACAACACCAACTGAAGCTTATGAGATTTGCAAGATTAGATGCAGCAGCAAGTTTTTTATATATACCAATCATTGATTACATATCTGTGACTGTGACCCCCACTCTTCTGTTCCGTGATAAAATCCAATTTTTGACCCATTCTTTAAAAAAGATTCGCCATCCCTGGTATATGTTAATATATTTGGGGATGTTATACTCAAACTCTACCCAGTGGTGGCATAATTTCAAAATCCGTTTAAATAAACTTGATCAGATTTAAAAAAAAATGGCTTAGGATTTTGCAGGGAATCGGCCTTGCCAATAAACTTGAAGTATATATAAGTAATTACATGAATCGACTTATCCTTAGAACTGAGGTTCAGAGCACAATAATGTTATTCATTGCAAGATCAAAGAGGTCGTAATTTTGGTATTGTTAACCTCCGCCAATTTGAAGAAATAATATTGAAAAATAACTTCATGCACCTCAAATTTCTCTAAAAACTTTTTTAATCAGTAACCATTGCAAATTAAAGATGTAACTCCCTTTCTATTCACTTGTAACAAATACCTTTAGGTTTATTAGGCCTTAAGTTTTTTAACAAGAATTGTAATGTCAGAACTTTGCACTGTTTATTCCAAGATTAAAAATGAGCATCTTGCGAAGATATCGTTAAATTGCTAAATAATGCGATGTACAATAATCACATTATGTACATTACAGAATGAAACAAAAAAAAAAACATGATTGTCTGGATTCTTTATGCTAAAAATTCAATTGCCTTCCATAAAGGAATAGAGAAAGTTTCTCAACGAATTTGTTAAAATTTGCGCATAACGCGTTATAGGATATGGTCCGTAGTCATTTCATATCCATGGTTTGAATAGGCTCACAGAGAGGCTCATCCTCTAAGCCAGGTGACGTAAAACGATGTGTAGGTAAAATAAATCAGAAAATGTGAGGCAATATATGATCTAGACTAGTTTCAGTAATTTTAGGCACTGATACGAAATGATGTTTGGAAAAAAGTTCGAATCAAATTCGGTTATAGTAAATTTTATGCATCTTTAAAAATGGTTCTTTGAACACCGAAGTGAAAAATCCAGATAAACTAGATTTTACAAGCAACTGAAAAAATCATAATAGGATTTTGTTTGGTTGAAAAACCATTCGTTGATTGACAGTTTGCTATTTTTCAAACCTCTAAGTAAAACTGTTGTGCGCAAATACTGATTAAGCGGAACACAGAAATCGAAACCGCTAATAATAAAAAATGTGGTTTTGACAGAAGATTCCCGGTTGTGGAAACAACAAATTGTAATCCTCGGAAGCCAATATAAATTAATGATATACGTATCAATATTTACAGACTGAGAATAAAATTAGATTTTTGATTGCGAAATTCTTGAAACGAAGTCTTGCGTTATTGAAAACTCATCAATCATTATTATAACAAAACGAAAGAACTCGAATTGTTTATATTATGGAATTGTATTGAAGTTTCAAAACAAAAGCCCTATTTATCAAAATGAGTTCGCATGTGCCTCTCGGTGTTTAAGTTTAACTGGGTACATTTGACGTTGGGCCGATTAAGGTGCAGTAGATGAAATGTGATTAAATTAAATGAAAGGTCAATGTAATGCGAAATTACAAGGTAACTTTATACAACTTAGTGAAGTTGGTAGTAGTAACAATTAAATTGAGATGTTTTTATAATCACTTCTATATTTTATATTTTACACTTGCTGCTTTGGTAAAGAAACGCAAAAACTTCTTTAGAATTCCAGTTAAATTTAGTCAATTTATGATATTTATAAAATAGCCTGTATTCTACGGCATTCATAAATCGTACAGGCATATTTATGTTTTCGTCATTAAAACTAAAAATAATAATTTAGATAGAATGATTCCAATTACTAAGTAAATCAAATACAGCCACGAGCAATGCCAAAGTATATGTTAATATATTTAGGGATGTTATTGTTTTTTAAACTAATCGGTATCACGGAAAATGAGTTTCATTTTGACAGTATTCATACTTAATAGGAGAAGTATATCAATCAGCTGGATTTAGTTTCTATGTTGCCAAGTCCTGCAAAACATATGATACTTTTATACTAAAATTGTTTTTCTCAAATGGATTGATTTTGTGTAGACATTAAACATTAGGGACATTAGACATTTTGTTAATCGAATAATACTCAAACTCCACCCCGTGGTGGCATAATTTTAAAATTCGTTCAAATAGACTATCAGATTGGGAAGGCTTGGAATTTAAAAAAAAAATGGCCTGCCCGACTTCCGGTGAGTCGACTTGTCTTTAGAACTGAGGTTTAGAGCGCAATAATGC
The DNA here is from genome assembly GCF_964204865.1 of Styela clava. Taxonomy (NCBI): domain Eukaryota; kingdom Metazoa; phylum Chordata; class Ascidiacea; order Stolidobranchia; family Styelidae; genus Styela; species Styela clava. Next base: position 18,466,961 of record NC_135251.1, on the reverse strand, counting down.
TATTTATTGTAAGATCAAAGAGGTCGTAATTTATTTATTGCTAACTTCCGCCAATTTGAAGAAATAATATTCAAAAATATTTTCATGCACCTCAAATTTCTCTGAAAATATTTTTAATCCGTAATAATTGCAGCTTAATCATGTAACACGTTTTTTTAGGTTTATTAAGCTTTAAGTTTTTTTTTAACAAGAATTGAAATGTCAGAACTTTCCACTGTTTATTCCATGATTAAAAATGATTACGTTGCGTAGTTATTCTTAAATGATGCGATGCACAATAACCATACAGTTTGTAATTTTGCTCCAGTGGTTCTTTTAATCCGAGTGATATATTATATGTCATCTACGACTCATTTCACGGTATTTCTAGGAACAGAAAGAAAATATGTATTCGCTGCAAACATTGGATTCAAATTTGAAATTTGCGCAAATGGGGTATGCAATAGAGCCATTTTTCAACAAACGCAAAATATACCTTGTGAATGTATAAAATGACTGTGATGTAAACATGCTAAAATGTACGTTTGAATAGTTTGAAATGAACAAAAGAACTTGTTGGACACGTAGTGGACATAACGATCGTTTCAAAATTTTGTCGTTATTGTTATTATTTGTCTCCATCATTTTTAAAAAAATCGCTTTTCTCTTTGACTACTGGACCAATTGCTTTGAATTTTTCAGTGAGTAAAGATTGATTTTTTTGCCAGAAGGCTATTACTTTTATTTATTTCTAAATTTCGCATGAAATCTGATATTTCGTCTAAAATTTCGCTGTATTATTTTATCCATGGGAACACTGGCTGTCCGGTTTGATTCTGTAAATTATTTCTACGCTAAACTCGGATTTTTTTGTGGGTACCGGTGGCGTCAAAGGTAAATACTGCTTCGCTCTGGTTAACGTGTCCATATATTTGAGCACAGCTCTCTTGTTATGTATTACAAATCTATTTATTTCGTTGAGTTCATTCGACCAAATTCTTAGAATAACATGTATTCGGATTTTACATTCTGAAAACTAATTGATATAATAGGATCGGCTTAAAAACCACACTTCTTGTCCTGATAACTTAATTAAAACAACACTTGAAATAACATGAAATTATTTTCGAGATCGTCAAGTATCATTATAGTAGGTTCATGTAGTTTGGTAAACGGCAATGAATCGTGCCTTTTTGCAAAAATTGCAGACACAAGACCTAAAATATTCAGCTTTTGGAAACCAGGCGTTCCTGTCATGAGAATGCATATCAATGTGGTCAATTTGACGTTGATATTAAATATTGTCCATTCATTAAGTCAGTTCCTACTGGTTCATGCCGTATTTGTTGTTATTCTTTATAAAGTATATCCCTGCTGTACAACAAGATTGCTTGAAAATATATCCGTGTCTTCCACATAAGTCGACATCTGGCGGTAAATATTGTTTAATAAAGTGATTTAGTTTAGACTAACGCGCGTAGGCGGCTTTGTTGGGGGAAAGAAGCGAATGTTTACATCGCCCGATGTTATGATGTTTTCGTTGTCTCGCAAAAAGGCATCTCGCTCAGAGACGTTTTCATTATTTGGATCTAGTTGCTTTAATCCATTTTTATGAGAGATTTCAAATCCTGTCTTTGTCATTTGAGAAGTCTCCTCGCTAAATCTGGTAGATCAACCCTAACAATCTGAATCATTAGACGTTTTTAAAATTTAGCAAAGTATATAATGAAAAGTATGTAAATAAACGCCTTGGTTGATCTCAAAAGTGTCAAGACCGTTAGACTAATCTTCTATCTATAGAATCTATATTACCGTGTATACGACACGAATATAATATGTTTTCGAATGAAACTCAATCGCGATTCATGGTTACAGTAATTTTGTGTTGCACTGAAGTGCACAATATTAGTTTTTAAAGCGTAGCAGTTGCAGATATTAACACCGAAATATTAACTAAATGTGGCGATGTCTACATAGATTATTTTTGTAACGTCTTGAAGTAACGCTTTTTTAGATATGTGGTGGTGAGACGATCTATAGATAACTGATTCGCCTGAATTTGTTCTGTGTGATAATACAAGATTACAGAATCAAATATAAACGAATTGTTTTGAATAAAAAATAATGATCGTCTGAATACCTTATGCTAAAAATGCTGGTTTTGAAGTGTGCTAAACAAGTGTGTTTAAATTCGCGTATAGCCCGTGATAGGAAATGGACCGTAGCCATTTCATACCCATGGTTTGAATAGGCTCTCAGAGAGGCGGACCCTCTGAGCCCGAAACGTATAACAAAATTTAATAATAATATTGAAATGATTAGAAATTCGACTAGTAGATTTTAGACATTTTTAAAACTTTTTTCTCTGAAAACCGGAGCGGAAAATCCAGATTAACTGGGTTTTACAAGCAGATTGAAAAAGACTTAATAGGATTTTGTTTGGTTAAAAACAATTACTGAATCGACAGCTTGCTATTTTGCAATCATTTTTAAGTAAAAATGCTGATGGGCGGAACACAGAAATCGAAACTGCTAATAATAGAACGACAGAAGACAGAAGATTCTCAGTTATGAAAACAATTCGTACTTTTCAGAAGCCAATATAAATATATATATATAATAGGTATAAATATTTAAATACTGAGAATAAAATTTGATTTTTCATCATGAAATTCTTGAAACGAAGTCTTGCGTTGTTGAAAGCATATTACTCATTATTATAATGAAACGAAAGAACTCAAATTGTTTATATTATTGAAGGCCGTAATAAAGTTTTAAAACGAAAGTCCCATTTCTCAAAATGAGTTCGCATGTGCCTCTCGGCGTTAAATTTCATTTAAGTACATTCACTTTCGACTGAGTGAGGTGCAGTAGACGAAATGTGATTAAATTACCTGAAAAGTCAATGTAATGCGCAATTGCAACTTTATACAACTTAGTGGAATTGATAGTAATAACAATTATGTTGAGATGTTTTCACTAACCACTTCTATATTTTACACTTGCTGTATTGTTAAATATGCGTGAGAACTTCTTAATAATTACCGTATTTCCCATCGAATAAGTCTACCCGGCAAATAAGACGAGGCCCGTTTTTCGCCTGAAAAAAATGGGTTTTTGCATATAACCTGCCAATAAAAGGGTAGTAAAACCTCATCAACATCGGATTCTCAAATTACCATTCAAAAGCTTTTGAGCGGTTGCCGCGTTTGCGCATTGGTTGAAATGGTTGCCTATAATGACTTTTTCTTATAGCGTAATATTCAATCCATACCAACTACGGGAATTCAAACTATCTTCCAATATCAATCTAATTGTGTTCAATGTAACTCGCGATTGCGTCCACCATATAAGAACATTGCCGATCTGAAATAACACCGCAATCTGCGGACATAATAATGTGAGATAAACTACCTGATTATATTTAGTTTGTATAAATAAATACACGTAGTGTATATATGAAACATACATATTTATCACCTGGAAATCTCCACAAAACGAAATGTGTTGCTTCATTGATTTAATTGTGATCAATTCAATCTGTCATTGGAACAATATAAATAGTATCAATGCTCTAAGACTAAGTTACCAAGGCAATCCGTGGACATAAACATGTACGATTATGTGTTGTTTTGATTTGTATTTTTGCAATTTAAAAACATATCTGAGCTGTTTCTGCAACAATTCCGCTTTATCGCAATGCTGCCACTCGTTATTTTGAGTATTTCAGGTAGGAAAAAACCTTAGTCAGCGATAATATCTCACCGAGTAAAATTTATGTCGAAAAAAATGAATTAAATATACTTTACATTACGGTATTATATACATATATCATAGTCGTGTCAGGGGATGCTATCGCCGAAGGTATTTTATCGGCCGAATTGAATGATAAGGCGACACCAAAAATATGAAAATTATCATACTCGCCTAATAAGACGACCTCCCCAAAAATCAGGCCAAAAATTTGGGTCTAGAAAAGCGACTTATTCGCCGGGAAATACGGTAATTCCAGTTAAGTTTAAACAACTTTCTGATATTTTTTATAAAATAGCCTATATTTTACGGCATCCACAAAAATCTGTACAGGTACAGGCAATTTTTTTTTTCATTCAAATACTGCCACGATAACTCTCCATCATAATTATTTTCAGAAACGAAAATGCTAATACATTTGTTTTCAAAAATTATGCTAAATTTAGAAATTACAATTTAAGAATTATATATATATGAAATGTTCTTTCTTTTTCAAAAATGTTAAAAAACAAACGTATTTTAGAAATGTCAAAAATTTGAGGATTTTTAATTTCATACTAGTGACAGAATTATGTGTAAACGAGCGTAGCAAATGAAAAGAAATAGACCCATAATTTTATCTGTTAAAATCAGGTACGTCAAAGAAAATTATCCACCGCAGTTTGAATATTCCAAGCTTTCTAAACTTCACAGGAGGGGTAACAACACGCTCGACAAAATGATCCAAAAATTATAGAACCACTTTTCATAATTAAACCATTTTTTGTTTGTAAAACTTTTTATAAAGTAGGAACCAGCAATGCAGATTTTATTAGTTTTCAACATATTCTCCATAGATTGAAATTTACTTTAAACAATTGATTCAATGTATCGAGAGAACTTCTGTTTTTTTTGCCGTTTGTGTCTTCCGTCGTTGCGGAAGCTTTGCACTGCTTATTGCATTTTTCACCTGGACATGAAGTGTGTTCTTACAAACATCATCATAGAGTTTAGTTCTTTTTTTTAGGTAAACTTTGATACGAATTTTTTTCCACAGTATGTGCTTTATGAGCAGATATCTTCGATCATTGACTTGACTTACCAAACCCAGTTTCAGAAGCTATAGTATTAGTAGATGAAGGAATCAAATGATATATTTTCTGTGAAATGGTGATGTAAACGACGAGAATTTTTGATAGTATTATTTGTCCCGATAAACTAAACTTCTTTTTTCAATTTACCAACGAAACTTTGTAATTCTCTGAAATAAATTAAAATAAAACCCCTAATACTGCCCTGGGGCATAGATTTTCGGTATTGGTAAGTGAGTAATCTTGTTTTCAACCACAGTATTAGGTTTGTATATTTTCGTGTTTACTCTAGAAAAATTAATTAATTCATGGCCTATTTGGAACTTAGAATTCAGCGCATTCGTCATCAAAACCCAACCAAATCAGTGCATTTTAGGTTCATTGTCGTAACGGATTGATGAAAAAACTATTGGTATATGATTGGAATTTGCCTGTCCAAAGAAAAGTTTATTGATAACCCAAACGATATGAGTCAGAAAACATTTGTGGTCTGCACTTGACAAATATGAAGCACAAAATAAATGAAAGCATTTCTATTTTAAGTTATTGGTTATTAAAAATCTACTTGAACATCTTACACACATTCACGGAAAATGAGTTTCATTTTGACATTTTCATACATAAATAGAAGAAGTATATCATTCAGCTAAGTTTGGTTTCTATATTACCTAAAGCCAGAAAAATATAGAATACTTTTATTCTAAAATTGTTTCTCTCAAATAGATTGGTATTTTGTAGACATTTGTTACTCGAATAATACTCCACCCAGTGGTGGCTCAATTTTAAACTCCGTTTAAATACGTTTGATCGGATTCAAAAATTAAGGTTTGGGAAATCAGCCTTGCCGCTAAACTTGAAGTATAAGTAAATATATGACTTGACGTGACCTTAGACTTGAGATTTAGAAGTCAGCAATGCTATTTATTGCAAGATCAGAGAGGTCGAAATTTTGTCTTTCATAACCTTCGCCAATTTCAAGAATTGACATTTTAAAAGAACTTCATGTATCCAAATTTCTCCGAAAACATTTTTTCACCAGTAATTACAAAAAAATATTTTTCGATTTATAAGGTTTTGTAACAAGAATTGAAATGTCAACACGTGTCATATACCAAGCCATGACATTTTAGTGGCTGATTGAAAGAAGTCTGCACAGTTTATCCCAAGATTAAAAATGATTATGTTGCGTAGTTCTTGTTAAACTGTCAAATAATGCGATGTCATAGATAGAAAGAAGTTTTCACATGTGATCCCAAAATCGAAAATTATTATGTAGCGTAGTTCTTGGTAAAATTTGAAATAATGCAATGTCATGATCGTTTTAGAAATCTCACACGAAACTTTAGTCGAGTAGGCTACTGTTGTGGTTTGTGCTCAAGTTAATAATTGACTGCAATGCAATACTTTTGTTTCCACGTTTTGGTTGTAATTTTCCTCAATAACAACAAATATAATTAGATTTTAATTGAAGTATTGATAATTTTTTTATAACATCTACATAGTTCAAGCTGAAGTTCTTGTGTGTTGTTAAATGCAAAACTGTTGACCTTTTAATTGCCCCAATATTATCTTGCTTCGTAAATAGAACTTGGAAATAAAAATAAAACAGCTTTAATATAACGTGATTATTTGGCTGTTTTTGTGCTATTGTTTACTGTTGGAATAGTAATAGACTGTAATAGATTTAAACAGAGAAACTCAAATGAACTAAACCATTTATCTTACCAACTACCTATACATAATTTAATAATATTAATAGTTTGGTAACATAATTTTAAACGTAAGTGTCGCGTGTCGATTGTGGTTTCAAAAGAATTACTGAGGTATTAAATGCCAAATAATATGCAAAACTGCTGATGTACAATAATCATACGGTTTTGTAATCTTGCTCCAGTGGTTCTTTTAATCCGAGTATATCACGACTGTACAACAGGATTACTTGAAAATACATCCGTTGTTTTTCACATAAGTCGACATCGAGCGGTGGGTAATGTTTAAAGTGATTAAAGTGTCATTTAAAAAGTCCTAGAAGTTTTCTTGCCAAATCTGGTGGAAATATACGGGGGTGGGCGAGAGGTCACAAAATGGAATCGGAAATTTCCATGCAACGGCTCCTAAAAACGGTCTCCGCGTTGTGTTAAAAATGCCGGTCTTTTCACATGATAATAAATTTTTCTGTCTCGTAATATTCAATCTATGACAACTACAAGAATTCAAAATGTCTCTCTATTTTAATTCATTTGTGTCCAAGGTAACTTGCGGTGGCGTCGACGACAAAAAAACTCATTACCGATCTAAAATACCACGCCAATATGCGGACATAATAATGTGCTAATGATAATAATCAATCAATCAGTGATAATCAATTGCTCGATTATATTTAGTTTTGATATGTATTGCGCCCATGCGAATTCCTTATCGTCGTTAGAAAGATCTGGTGTAAAATAAAATACCAGAAAGTATATATAATTAATTTAGTACAATGAGAATACATGTAAAGTTTATTAGTAAATCAAAAATGTATATTTATCTCCCCGAAATTCCGCGATACGGCTCCTGGCCCCTGGGTCAGTCATTGAGATTATGTCACTCGTTAGAAGAGCCGACTTTTTCAACGGATATGTAATGGTTTTTGAGATGGTTGAATAAAATATTAGATCCATGACCGATATACATATTTAAAATGCTTGCTTTATTTATTTAATTGTATATAATTAACTTGCGATTGCTTTGATAAAATAAAAGCACCCCTACCCCAAAATACCACAGCAATCCGCGGACATAAAAATGTGTTGTAAACTGACAGAATACATTTTGTTTTGATTCATATTCCTGCAAATTAGACCAATATGAGTTTTCGCTACAGCTCTTACTCCGCGCCATTGCAATGCTGCCACTCGATTGATTTTCAGATATCATTGTTAGAGAAATTCCCAAGTTTGTGATAAAATCCAAGGGAGACGAATTTATTTCAAGTCGGTGGTTTCAGAACATTACAGGTGTGCCGCAAGCACGAGGAATTTATAAGTTTTGCAAGGTCTAAGAAAGTGTTTTTAATCTGTCGCGGCAGACGAAAACAATCGGATATTTAAACAAAATGCAATCGCAAACGTCATTCTTACTTTATTTTTCAGTGGTCAATGTCGGGGAATCGTCCACATGCATGATACTTTTTAGAAAAAGGACTTTTTTTCTTTTTGCTAAAAATGTACATAAATTGATTTACACTTCTCCATTTTATAAACTGGGTTTTTGAACCTGGTGGTTGTCCAAGGGTATAGATAGTGAATTTTGGAGACGTTAGGCAAGCCAAAAAGTCTGTTATTATTGTGTGTTTTTAACACACAGTAGATAGTTTTTGCATTGCTCAATAGTGATGAAGTAAACATTGGATTGAAATTTTACGTGTCTTAAGTGAACTTCCAAGCAGAAAATACATACGTACGTACGCATACGTTTGTTGCGTGCCTAGTTTCACCTGAAACTTAGTTTAACTTTACCAGAATGTATGATGACCACTGGTATGGCTTTATGCATACGACCATGAATGGCGAAGTTGTATTCCGATGCGTTTTTAGCCTAATAAACATTCAGAGCAATGACGCTATGAGACCAACACTCTTACAGCGCCATATTAATATAAAACAACCAGCCCATTGCGAAAAGCAGATTTTCAAAGAAAAAAAATGGGGGGAGGGGGCGAATTTTATAAAATTTTTCAAAGGGGGCGCGACTCAAAGATTTTAAGAACCACTGATCTAATCAAATATACTTCTACAAGTTGAACGCATGCCTGTTAAATATGCATGCCGCTATATGGTGCCAGATAACAATAAGTGAATGAATGGACGCAATTAGCTAAATCTGTTGCAGCGATGGTTATTTCCCAATATTTCATATGCTCAACACCAAAAAAATTTTCGAAAATCATACAGTTTCGTTTGTAGCTTATTCTGTGAACGAAGAATTACGCAGGATGATAGAAACAAGGTATTCAAACAGATTACATCCATGTGGCACAAAGCACTCGTTCTATGAAGACAGCCAAACGAGAATAGAGGGCTGCGAGTCCGAGCTACATCACTGCCAACTTACGCAGAGGTGGCAGAAACAAAATCTGGGTACAATAGCTAAAATAGGGATGAGAGTAATTAAGACATAAGGCGCACAACTATATGTGGTCTACAAAATGACAAATATGCATACATATACTGCAGATGCATGATGAGATGTATTGGTTTTAGGAATAATATTTGCAATAATTTTGCATTTGGCAAACGTTTGAAGAGTTTTCCTTTCAGGATTGGGTAAATTTGTCTTAAGATAAATAAGTTTTTACCAAGTCACATGCGTTGTAGTGTCGTTCTGACTTCAAAATTTGAAACCTGATTAACGCTGTCCTTGAATCCCTTCCCTATTGTTTGGTTGGGTTGTTTCATTTGTTTTGTGTCAACCGGGAACCTTCTGACACACAAACCATTATGCTATTGTTTTGGAAATAGCCTACGTCGTGTTAGGACTTGAATACACCACGAATGACGCCTTTGTATTTGTTTTTATAATCATTTATTACTCTTTAAATATGTTTTGCCGTAACATGTAAACGTAACATCAATGTGTCGTTTTCGAGGGCTTCGTTTGAATCGTGTTTGATCATTCCAAATTCGCTCCTCTTAAATATAAGATTACATGTCATGCTGGAGACGCAAGTGTAAAACGATATACAATTACACAATACCCGTAACTATTCAGTAGGGTGGAACAAATGATTTGATATGACAAGCATCTTTAATTGCTATGTTGAGTGGCAAAATCAGAAATTTTATAGAATTGCAGTGAAATTCACGAACTTAATGACGTGTCATTCGGTGCTCAATTGCAATTGTCTGGGTAATTAATAGCGAATCTCTTGATTTTTGGTATCATTGGTTTTGAACTGTTTTCAAAATTCATCTAATTTGCCCAGAATGCTACGACTTATTCGAATTGAATGTCGATTCTAAGGTGCACTGCTGTAGCCCTAATATAAATTCAGCGCCTGCGCATTTTATTTCCCTGCAGCAAGCATATGAGATCAATAATTCAAACATTTATTCTCTAAGATAAGACGTTGAATATAAACATCATTCAAACATAATACAGAGATAATCATCATGATCAACAAAAATAATATTTTAGACTTATTTGTAATGTTAATCAATTTGGTTATGACCTATAGATATGAGCCGTAGATAGGCAATGAACAGTAAAGCATAAATCAGGAAAATCCTCTGACCAGGATTTAAAGAAAATATAATATTTGATTCGAATAATTGCAATGCAAATGCAACAACACAGTGTTATAAATCATATTAAAACAGACTTGAAGATTAATGATATGGGGTGGCGTGTTCCTCTACAATATTCTAAAGTAGCATACTAACAGAACCAAACAAAGAAAAATTTGAATCCGATTTTTGATTAGGTTTAAAAAATATGAAGACAACTAAACATCATACAGGCATCGACCTAGCTTTTAAGACATAAATGTCAAATTGATGAATCCATATTTATTCAGAAATATAGACCAACTACTGTTGCTAAATTTTTTCATTCCTGAACAGAGCTAATGACAAATTAATGGGGATAAAGTTTTACATTAAAGCGATTATAAATTATGGTAAACAATATAAAAAACAATATCTTGAAAACTACCGTAACTACAAATATCTGCAAGTATTTGCCACTCATATGCAAGTTAAAATTACAAATGTATAAACAAAACACTATAACAAGCTCATCACTATGATAATGTACTAAAACAGGAAGTGAAGTTCCACAGTTGCTTAGACAATTTTGGACAAAAGTTGGTTGAATGTACCCTGATAAATATAGAAGGTACATGCTACATAAAAATCGGGAGGTTTTAAACAAATTTTGCTCGAACATGAAGGTGATTTGAAAGAAATGATTATTATTTGATAGAAGATCGTACAGCAGGAGGCATTATATTATTCTTCTGTTTTGAATGCTTCGTTTCGAAAAATAGATAGGAGCGTAAATTATAAAATATTCATACTGTAATCAATCATACTAGAATTGGTAATAAAACACATCTAAGATGTAACAATAGGTACGTCTTCTATTTTTATTACCATCATCAAAATCTCAGGGAGACACTTGAAGAAATTACACACCAAACTAATATTACACCATCTAACGATCTTTGGGATAAAAATAGTGCAATCACAATGATTATGTTGAGCCAAGCAAGAGAAATGAGGGAAAATAAACTGTTAGAAAATCATTATCTATGGTACAAGCATATTCTTGTGGTCTTCTAAGATTGAAACATCAATGAAGGAGCAAACAATATAAAGGTCGCTAGACAATGTCTGCAAACAATATTTATGTAGGAACGAAGATATGAATTTATTATTCGTGACCTGTGACAATCAAATCAACAAACAAAGAGGATAAGCTATGGTGCTAGGTGTACTATCATGTTGAAAGTAACCAATAGCTCAGCTTTCGTAACACATGTTTTTGTATTCAAAAAGATTATCATTATTAATATTTAACAAATATTTTCCCTCATAAAATAGAAAAATGTAATAACGTAATCAGAGAAGACTACCTTATACTAATATACATAAAATTGATGCCAGTGATGACAAAATGCAGCAAAAACCTGTACTGGAAAATAAACAGAAATATCATTATTGTAAAAATTAATGTGCAATTGAATGAAGAACACAAGCTAAAACAGTGATACTACATTAAAAATAAGCAAAAATGAAGAAAAAACATAAAATCTATTTGATATTCACATTATTCTATGTACAATATATTTACAATTCAAAAATGCTGCAGCATGTGGACAAAAACTCGAAGCGATCACCAATACCAGTTTCAACTTCAAAATTGAGGATTCTGAAATATCTTCCGAATAACTGCCTTTTCATCTATGTTTTGGATTATTTGACACAAAAATACCCAGAAAGATGCTTAGAAATGGCATGATCTTATTGTATGAGATAACGAATATTTATGAGATTTTGCCAGAACACGGTTCACAAACAATCTTTTTTCCCAAAAGAACAGAAGTAAAAACACAGCTATTCCAATGATTTTGCTTCAAAATTTCACAGAGTATTTATACATTCACCAACATGCTTCAGTACTGAACATCAGTTTTGTTATCTGAATAATGGGTAATTAAACCCTGCTAACAGTAACATAATTTTCACTCAAGAATCAATGTTTCTAGGGAATTGTTTTTTCTTTTATATTCTTCAAGTTTCTCAATTCCTTCTTTGGTTATTCTATTGCCTGGAAAAATGCAAATAATAATGAATAAATTACTTAAAACTGTAAATGACAAATCGAAGCATAACGAGCGAGTCATTGAGTCCAGAAATTTAAAGAGAATTTTGAGATTTAAATTAATCTATTTAAGAAAGATGTTCCAAGATATTCAAAATTTTATCCAATTTCATGAGTGAAATTTGGCATATTTTTCTTAAAAAGAATGTCTGAACTCGAAGTCCAGATTGGAAAGAATACCAAACCATTAAGATGTGAAAATCACAAAATCATATGCAGTAATCAGTAAGTAGTAGCAGTAATGAGTACTTTGAAAATATTAATACTGTCCAAAATTCAAATACTACAAATAAAATTAATACTGTCCAAAACCAGTTCACAGGCAATCATGGTATTGTTCAATATTAGTCTTAGTTATTAGAATTCAAAAATCTGAGCCCCGAAAATTTTTGCATTGCAGTGGCTTACCCTAATTTTAAACATTGAATCCACTGTGGCTCAAAAATACTTAGCCTAGGGCTACGCACATCAAAATTCATGGTTTTCTTACCTTTTACACTAAGTTCTAATAATCGACATTTGTCGGTGAGTTTTTCTGCTATTAATTCAGCATGTCTGTTGTCCATTGTTGTGCTGTTCATGCCCAAAATTCGGAGATTTTTATTGCTGCCATCTCCTAAAGAGTTTATCAGGGATTCCAAAGCTGTTGTACTTATCGAGTTTCCGCTCAAATTCAATGTTGTTACTTTAGGATTTAGTGCTAAGTACGAGCCAAGACTAACAAAAGTACCATGTCCTGCCTTGGTATTGGAAATATCCAAATCTTGTAGAAAAACTGTTTCTGTTACAGCTGTTGAAGCCAAGCTTGACATGCTTGAAGAACTGGACATACCAGCGCCACTTTCATCACCGAGTTCCTTTCGAGAATCTTTTAGAACTGAGGAAATTAGGCTTTGAGAAACTCTTTTCTGAATTTGAGCTGTGACGACATTTGCTTGGGACCTTGTAAATCCGCTAATCAGTTCTTCACACCCATGGTCACCCAGAGGATTGTTAGCGACAGACAAATGATCAACTGGATTTTTCTGGCACACATCAAGTAGCAACTCAACAGAGTCTTGTGTAATATTGTTCCCGCTCATGTCAAGGCTTTTCAGAGACTTGGCTTTGAGTAATGATTTTAGTATTGCTTTTCCTCCTTCATTTCCAACATCACAGCCTTTTAGTGACATTTGTTGTATACCAAGAGCCGATGGATCTTTATCCAAAAACTCAGTTAGTTCTTCAATCTGATATTTTGTTATTTGCTTGCCACTGAGATCAGCAGTAACTTTTCCTCGAACAAGGGGTAAAATGGATGCATTAATTTTCTCTTTCTGATCTGCATCTTTTGAACCCTTTTCAGCATCACTAGACTTGCTTTCAAAACTCTCAGCTTCGCTACTATCAGAATCACTACTAGAGCTTGATTCAGATGCTGTTACAGGTGTTTTAGGTCTTGGAACATCCACAGGTTCAGTACCATTCAAATGATCATCAGTAGTTGAGGGCTTTTCGTCAGTCTCTGTTTTTATTTCGCTACTATTGTTGTTATTTTTATTGACATCAGGAGTTTTCCTTTGTGGTTCTTTTGTTTTCCCTGTTTCTGGTTTGATTGCCTCTTCAACAGTATCTCCAGAATCAGTGCTTGACATACTTGACAAAGACTCTGATGCAGAAGTTCCCCCTATATCATCTTTTCCTGAATTGGACGAGGGAGGTGGGCTTTTGTTAACTTTCTGAATAGATGGTTGCTCAGATTTAGTGACATTTTGTACTGGTGATGGGGTTCTTGTTTTTTCTATGGGACTTTTTGCTCTTTCCTTTTCTACTGGGCTCCTAACATGCTTCCTCTGTTGCGGTGGATCCTGTTTAGCTGGAGTTGGGTTTTTTGATGTTTTTGCAGGTGGTGGACTTTTCTTCATGGTCTTTTTTGTTTGTTTACTTCTCTTTTGAGAATCTTCGCTACTACTATCAGATGAGTATGAATCATCTTCACCAGGCTTCAACGATGACAATCTACTCTCAGATTCTGAACGTTGGTTTGCATCTTCATTTTCCGAATCACTTACATCACTTATTGTACTCTCCGATTCTGTGTCTGATAATTCAGAAGATGATTCATCTGAGGCCATTTTGGGACCATCTGTCTGAACATCCTCAGATGTTGAAGATTTTGATGATGTTTGGAAGTCATCAGCATACTCTTCTGGCTTCTGCTCATCTACTCCATGTAGCCTTTTGGCTGGTCTCCTCTTGGTTCTTGTTGGCTTGCTGGGTTTCCCTGTTGGAGGAGGAGTAGGATCTGGCCTTGTTTTCAACTTTCCTTGAGCTATCAAGCATTTGAAGCAAGCTTGAGAACCGTCGACTTTGACAATACCAAAATGACTGGATTTTGCACCCAACTTGTGGCCAAGCTTGTGTTTGTACTCACAACAAGTGCTCAATCTTTCCACTTGAACTCCGTTGAGATAAAATGTCAAGCTAAATGGGAATGTACGATGTCTACGTGAAATGACAACAAATCTATCTCCCTTCATTAACATGCCTTTGAAAATACGCAGATTTTCTCCTCCACAGTGTTGTTGCATCACAACAACTTCATCTCTGGGATCTTCTTCCTCATGATCCAAGTGAACCATCTGACCCAAATATTTGAAAGTAACACGGGCCAAAGTATGAAGTTGTGCTCTATGCATCATTGGTGGCTCCCTGCGATGCAATTTCAGTGATCTAGCATTGGATCTTGGGCGAGGTGCTCTTATGCTTACTCGAGCACTTGTACCTGTGGCTGTTGCTGGTCGCCTTCTTTCTTTCTTTTTGACAGTTTTCTCCAGTGGAGGAACAGAATATGGGCTCACACCACTACCAAGATCAAACTGCGATAAATTGAGAGTGAAAGAGCGCAAAGCATCCCTGTCTAACTCATATAGATGTTGATTGTCAACTTCAACTTCTGGATATTGAGTTTTCATTCGGTCAGTACGAGTGTTGTAAGGTGTATCCGACGGAATAGCTGGGTAACCCACACTTTGAGGTGGTTGTTGTTGATAATCATCGCTATCCGTTACTGTCTGTAAAATTGGTACTTTCTCCCTGCTTTTCGATTTCCTGCCATGCTTTTTATCTTTGCTGTGCTTCATTCTTGGAGAAAGTAGTGGCAACAAATCTTCATCACCTCGAAGAGATCTTTCTGAACGGACCCTGCGTACTCGTTCAATTTTTCCAATTTCTTCAAGCTGCTTTTTAATATGCATCTGTCTGTGTCTTTCCATATCAAGAGCCTTATGTATTATAGCTTGAGCCAACACATCCCGAATATGCCTCTGGTGTTCTTTTCGAGCATTGTTCAGACGAAAAACCTTTTCTGATACAATGTTACCTCTACTAGTTATCAGACCCATTTTTCTCAAATGTCTTCTCATTCGAGAATTATTGAAGTACCCAGTCAGATGAGGGTCTGCTAGACTTTCATAAGTAGCAAGCGGGCCTGGATCTATGTGACTCATGATTTTTTTTGGTTTTTTGAAAGTAAAACTGAAATTACAGGCTCTAGGTAAACTGAAGCTATAAAAGCAAAAGATCAAATAATATTAGATAAAGAATCGGTATATTAGTGTTCTCAATCAGAATTTATAACCTCTAAGGAATAGTAAGATCAAAATTGTAGCAATCATTTTCGTGAGCCCAAGAAAATTGTTGGTTCAATTTTAGTTGCTTCTTTGACACTACTTAGCCGAATCAAAGATCATCACAATACTGTAATAGAATGCATTCCTGGCTCTTTCACTAAAACCTAGTAATATAAGTAAGTGTAAATAATGAAAATATAACTGAGTTAAAGATTATTTGATAAAAATTTGAAATCACTAAAAATTAGAGGAGATGTTTAGCAAACAGCCTCATACACCCAGTGGTGGGATTCAGCCGGTTCTATAGAACCGTCTCACGGAAGTTTATGAGATCAGCAAACCGGTTAACATTACTGGTTACTGTCAATGTTCTGTTTGTAACAAAACGGACTTGTGTAAAGGAACCGGCTGACAAAAAAATTGAATCCCACCACTGCATAGGGCCTACACCTGCACACAGATGTGAGAGTGCAGTATCAGGGTATTGGGGAAATAAACAGATAAAATATCATTCCCAGGAACAGACTATTTTAGTATTTTAAACAACTGATCTGGCCTACCACATAGATAACTGTCACTGATAATTTCCCTTAGAGTACGCTAAATATACTCCCTTCTTTAGCTGAAGCTGCTCGTAGACCTTGCATACTGTATTTCGAATTTAACAATTGAATGGCTGCGAACACTTTGACAATAGTCCAACATCCTACAGTCCTTATTCATCAATACAGCAAAATTCTACTTTTTTTTAGCTTTCCCTAAAAACTGAAAAAAGAGTATTTGACGTCAGTTTACCTTTACACATATTCTGCATAATACTGTACCGGTACCTGTGTACAGTAATATGCAGAATAGCTTCAGGCCTATTAGTTTCAATTATACCGCAATCAGACAATGGGGTCTGAAATTTATAGCCCTACTCATACACAGTCTATTTTTGTACATGTATTCATTCAGCTATGGTAATTGGTACCGGTACCGTATTGCAGTAGATATTAGTCAATACTGCAATGGGCTAATGTACCGTACCGTACCGGTGCAGCAATAAAAATATATCTTTAACAATCAATCATCCAGAGATGGATCAACTTGAAGAATTATAAACAGTTGATATTTTAGAAATAAGTGAAAAAACACTCGCCATGACAAGAAGTGAAATAATCCTGGATTTCTGAACTACTCGCTGCTCATTTGCCCTGATGCCGAGTGGTGTTTAGCAGCTGACGCGGTTGCTATAGATGGTTGCTATGTTTGTACCGACACCTAGCGTAAAATTACGAGCCCTCCCCCCGCTGGCTTTTGGGGTGGGGAATTTTATGTAGCACTACATCCATTTTTAGATTTTCGTGCGAAGTTTCCACGTATTATTTATATGCAGTAACAACGTAATAATTACGTGCAAAATCGCAAGAGAATTTGCGTTATCTACCGTCGGAGCCGAACAGCTTTAATCATCGCCTCCTTGCGCATCGATTTCCTTGCTTACTTCTGTAACAACTACAAATCAGCAAAAAGGTAACAATTACGTAATATTCAAAATTTATGCCGCGATCAAATATTAATCACTCAGACAGATATTTAGACGTGGTTGCAAACAATGCCTCTTGTTTGCGGCTTTGTGTGTTATTTGTCAAGTTTTAGTTGTGTTTCCAAAAAGTAGTTGTAAATCAAATAATTTAATTGTCATTGTGTATAAATACATGCTGATCGACGCTAGCCGCTATCACGAACTGCCTGATCTAGTTTCCAAATTAATTAGCCTCAAAACTTATGATTATTCCGATCAGCCAGCACATACATCAGGTAGCAATAGTAATATCCGTATCGTGTATCAAGCCGCTGCCCGCTATTAGGGTATCTCGGCGCGCATCGACCACTTCCGCCGAAAGCTCCTAATGCAGATGCATTGTGGACGTAACACATGAAACAAGCGAAAACATGCCCGTCTCGTTTCGCTGTAGGCGGGCCGCGGGCAGTAGCGGATAAGGGCGATCAGACAAGGACCGGCAACGCTACAAACCGGTTCAGCGAATAAATACAGTATGGGAGATGAAGATCGAGTTGCCGCCATATTTTAGCCAACTCATAAGTAGGGCTGGGCATTTTCAAATAATGATGATTTCAGAATCGAATCGAATAATTTTTTCGAATCGAATACTTGGAAGGTATGAAATTGTATGTAACTTTCTTATTATTTTAGGTCTTCCAAACACATAAATAACTGAAAACATAGTCAATACATCACTGACAATAAAAAACACGTTTTCATCAATACCTCAATACAGAAAAGAGTCATGTGTCAGAATTGTGTTGAAAAAATATGGCTTCAGTGAAAAAAAATGAGAAATTTACCTCGACCATTGGCGGAAAAAGTAAAACAAGATGGCGGCGATTCGAAAATTTGCTCTTAACCGATTCGAATAATTTACTATTCGATTCGAAATGCCCAGCCCTACTCATAAGTTAATTGTTGCAATGATTAATGCAATAATGGGTACAACAGGTTAAGAACCACTGCTCTAAAATACCCAAATTTTAGTTACAATTTGCATGCCATCTTTTTTGTTTTGTTTGAAACTTATTGACCCCTGTCTCATTTTTGTGCCCAAAATTCTTTTTTTTTACGCTGACTGCTCGCTCAATTGCAGTATTATTATGATAGGAAGATATAATTAGTGAATAATTCTCCAAAAAGCTTGTCTGGGGATTGACATTTGACAACCTCTACTTTATAAATCTTCGGCACTCGAACCTTGATGCAAATCAGCCTAATATAGTGCTTTTCCCACACATGTTAATAATGAAAGTAATACCCGCACGTTGTATTAATTAATGATATGTAGATAGGAATTGAACACTAATATTTCTGTAGTCAGGCGAAAGCACGTAACTTGTACGAGCGTCATTGCTATAAATGTTGTCAAAACGGGTAATAAAAACGAAGATCATAGAGCAGACTATTGATTCGTTAAGACCAGATTATTTAAGCCTTTTTCTATAGCTGACGTCATCACGTTTTGCATTAAAAGTACGGCTTTTTCTTGATACATCTCATTTACTTGAGCCCAAAAATTCATTCTTGCCTTATTTTGCAAAAAAATAACATACGCCAGCACGACCGCAGGTTTTAGCCTCGACGGCTACATGTTGTGTATACCTGGCTTAGACAGAGCGAATCTCGATTAAAGTAAAACCTTCCATAACGATGGTCAATCAATCAATCATCATATGTCTGGTCTGGTCGCCATATATCTCTTTCGAATACCTTCTGTTCTTTGGCAATCAGTATATTCACACCGTGAGTACATCATTTTTCTCTTGTTCCATCCACGACAAGATAACGTCTTTGAATATCTTCCCCATTCACATGTAAATATCGTAATGAAGGTTTGGTTGGATATCAATCGATAGTGAAAATTTGTCAGATATAATTGAGATTTAAATTAAATTGACTAGACCAGTGGTTCTTGAATTTTTTGAGCCGCGCCCTCCTTTGAAAAATTTTACAGTCTTCGCGCTCGTCACCCCCTTTTCTTTTTTTGCAATGAAAAAAATGCCGTTGTGATGGGCAAGTTGCTCCTTTTTCCGCTCAGTTTGCAATACCTGGTTAAGTCAAACTAAGTTTTAAGTAAAACTAAACACGCTATAAACGTCTGCTTTTTGCGCTCCAATGCATTTTCTGCTTAACGTTTACATAAGACACGTAAAATTTCAATCAATTGTTTACTTCATCACTACTGACTCACAAATACACAGCAATTACAGACTTTATGGCTTGCCTAACGTCTCCAAATTTCACTAGCAATACCTTTGGATAACCTGGTACAAAAATACAGTTTACAAAATGGAGGAGTGCAAATGAATTGATGTACATTTTTAGCATAAAGAAAGCAGTTCAATTTTAATAGTTATTATGCATGTGGACATTTTGGTGTTTATTCTCCCTAAATGAGAAATTTTTCTCTACATATTTTTGTGCCGCGAAGACGATAATTACTTTTTTTTTTATCTCGCATGGAACTATGACACATGCGAGGAAAACGAGTTATTATATATATAAGCATCAGCGACGAGATGCTAAAGATAGAATAATAAAGTGATTCCGCAACCAAAAAATTATTGACTGAAAAAGCGACATTATAAAATACTAAAATTAAAACGGAAAACACCATAAGTTTTGTTTTGAGGTGGACCGCGACAGATTGAAAACACTTTCTTAGACATTGCAAATCTCATAAATTCCTTGTGCATGCGCACACCTGTAGTGTTCTAAAACTACCGACCTGAAATAAATTTTACTCAGTGGTATTTTATCGCAGACTTAATCTGCAATCGCAAATTTAATTTATCATAATTAAATAAATAAAGCAACCATTTCAAATATGTATATCGGTCATGAATAGAATTTTTTATTCAACAAAAAAACCATTATATATCCGTTGAAAAAGTCGGCTCTTTTGAGTGGCGGCCGTACCGCGGAGATTTAGGGGCGATGGATATGTATTTTTCATATGCTAATATACTTTACATGTATTTACATTCTACTAAATTAAATATATATTTTGGGATTTTATACCAGACCATTCTAACGACGATAACGAATTCGCATGAGCGCAATATATATCAAAACTAAATATAATCGGGCAGTTGATCACACATATGTCTTCGGATTGGCGTGTTATTGTAGATGGTAATGAGTTCATTTTGTCGCGAGTCGCCGCAACCGCGAGTTACCTTGACCACAAATGAGTTAAAATAGAGAGACATTTTGAATTCTTGTAGTTGTCATTAATTGAATATTACGAGACAGAAAAAAATATTATACCGCGAAAAAGCCGGTATTTTCAACGAACGAGGAGACGGTTTCAGAAGCCGTTACATTGAAATTTCCGATTCCATCTTGTGACCTCTCGCCAAGACATCTGCCCCCAGTTTAAGAACCACTGGACTTGACTATCTGAAAAATTCGGAGTCAAATGACAAGCCTCATGCTATCATGGATAAATGATGAGTCATGGAAAACCTGTACAACAGCACTGCAGATTAGTCTTGATTGTCTGGTTTTGAATCTGCTTTTAAATAATACTTATCAATTTTATGCAAAACCAAGATTCTTGGCCCCATTGTTCGTTCGAGTGTTGAGGTGCAAAATCAGGTCGCTACGACAATTTTGAGGTAAAAAATCACACTGTGATGAAATCTGGCGCTGCGAATCTCACCGCATTAAATTATATTTGTTTTACTTTGCCAAAAGAAAGGCTTGTACTATTGAGTTGAATTTTGCGGAGTGCTGCAAATGGAGGCTGTGCTTACCCTCAGGCCAGCATTCGATATTAGACCGTTTTATATTTTCGTGCAAACATTTAGCATGTGCATAATTTACCACCTGGTCCTTCATACCATGAATGATTAAAGTACGAGCTTGAATATTTCCCAGGCATTTTTTGTAAACATCTCCATCATAATCTTCAAGTATCTTTTTCATAGTGTCCAAGTTTTCGGTCCAAGACTTTTGTAGTTGTTCTGCACCGTACATTTCCAAGTGTGCATCTCTTGCACGGCCGCTCCAAGATGAAATATTTTTCAATTTATGCCAAATTTCAACATCTTCTTTGTTAACGTACGAATTTGCACCCCAAACAAAGTTTATTAATCCTCCCCGGATAAGTTGCTGCTAATATAGAAGCGGCAGTTCCGCCATCACTCCAACCAAGAACGCAGTATTCATTGAATCCAAGCAATTCCATTAATCTGGCAGCATCATTCGCATCTCGTGAAAGATAATCTATTGGAAAATCTCTCGGCGGGGGTACGGAACGCCCACATCCTCTCGGATCAAACGCTACAAGCGTAAATTCCTGTTTATCATAGCCGCGTAATTGTGGTTCAAAATCTCGACTTCCTGAACCAAATATTCCAGGAATCATAAGAACAACTATTCGACCGCTTCCACATTTTTCGTAATATATCTCAACATTGTTAACAGAAATTTTCTCTGCTGTGCGATCGGCCTCTGTGTCCATATCTGCGTTTACTGTTTGGTCGATTGAAACAAACGAAGTAGTGAAAATCGAATATATGCGGATTTACATATAATATGACGCAACAACACAAATATATAACAAATTAATTGTTACAAATAAAAAGGTCGATCAGAAGGATCAAAATTGCTGAAGATCAACCCGAAACACAGCAATAATAAAATCCGCAATTCCGACAGTGCGTGACGCAGAAAAGTCGCGTTTGATGGAGAGTTTCTGATAATTTTAGGCGGGAAACGCAGATTTTTTTGCAAAAGTGTTTTTCAACCCCAAAAAACATTGTCCCATTTTTTCGACTAAATTTAAACAAGCGATCCCACCTGAATCCGTTCCGAGGTTTCAACTACATAAATTTAGCTTTTTATGTTGATTGCATGCTATCCAATAGGAGACACAGTATTTTTAGGTATGACAATGAGATTTATTTATTGGAAAGTCCTGTAGCAAAAATGTTTGACTTTACCTGAGACATTTTCACAGCAATTTATTGTGAAATTGCGCATATTTGACAGATATGATGATTTGGAAATAGTTTTTAAAAACGGTTAGAGCGTGGAATTGAAATTCAGCAAAATTGGAGATATAGTATTGACCCGTAAGTTAAAAGTAAGTACCGGAAATATGAAATATTTGCTAATTTTTTCAGACATAGGTTATGAGAAATGAGACTAAATAATGGAATAAAAACAAATCAAGCCAAAAATTTTGGATTCTAATTGTCAGAAAACAGAAGAACACCCAAGAAATCTTTTCAATAACTCACACAATCTTTTGAATAAAATTTGAATATATTACTTCTGCAAAATCATGATTTATTGTAAGTTCGATTTCATCTAATTTTTTCTAAACAGACTCGATATAAATCTTTATTTTAAAAAAATTCTAATTCAAAACAAAACCACCAAAGAATTGGAATCATCATGAATAAACTCAAAGACAAAATAAACCACCTCAGCCATACCACATACCCACACAATTTATAAACGGCATCTCCTACAACCCAGATCAAAATATTATAATACCACTACTTGAAATTCCCATAATTTATCATTGTTAAATAGTAGCCTTGATTTAGGTGAATTCATTTTTCAGACTGTAGTATGCTAACAATTCCATGACTAGATTGACTACCAAAGAAAATTTATGATGCACATTTTGCTCTTAATACAACCAATAATATCAATATGAACATTGTCATGGAACATGAAATTTTACAAGGAACTGTTTAAAAATGTACTGGACCTCAGGCTGCTATCAAAGAATTGTACTAATCAAAATTGGTACGGAAATGTTTTCGTCTACAAAAAATTTGCAAATAAAATAACAAGAAAAGATTCACAGTTTATACTTGGATAGCAAACAGAAAATGTAACTGATGGTGTAGGACCAAGAAAAAGGGGTCTCATCTACAAACTTGAAACACATTCAATACCAAAAAAAGAAGCATGTGATATACATTCACAAATTACAAGGGTAAAGAAAAAACATATGAATAAATGTTACATCACTGATTGGCTGGTTGAATGCTTTGAACATCATCATAAAAAAATCTAACGCGAAATGTGGCACTCTTGTCAGAAAGTTGAATGCTTTGAACATCATCATAAAAAAATCTGATGCAAAATGCGGCACTCAAGATGTCAGAAAGTTGAAAGAAATCTGTTCTGCAAACCCATTTAATTTCTAGATTTTATATGATAAAACAAATGGCTTTTCAACTTTTCCACCATGATGAGTTTGCACAATATTTTCATAACTGATATTTTTGATTATGCACATTTGTGTATATATGTTCATGTAATCCCAAAAGCTTATACCCACCAACACCAGATAAACAAATAAGAAACAGCTGGGATTCTAATAAATTATGATATATTATCAGTACTTGAAATTGCTGACTTGCTTTTAGCCAAGCTTCAATAGGCAGTCAACTTGAATATAAATACATATACCGATACTTCTCAAAATAAAATTGTGCTAAATGCTGCATATTTCTGAATCTGAATTAAGGAAAATTGCAAGCCCCACCTTTATTTGGAATTTTATATTTATCAAACTGAACGAAGATTCATATTCATACATATAGAGCTGTCATTTGACTGTTGCTTCAGCACTTGGCTTATTATTCAAACTGCGAGAATTATCGTTATTATCAAGTTTTGGTTCAAACATATCATCCGTCCATTTACTTAAATGTTGTTGCATGAGAGCTTTATCAATACGATTGGGATTCTTTTTGCGCTCACGCTTAAATTTTCTTCTCAAATCATCTGGAGTTCTTTCTCTAAACATTGCTCCCATTAAGCTGAATTCGGCACCAACAACACAAAGACATTTGTAAAATTTATCAGTTTCCTCTAATGACCATTTTGCAGTTCTCACATATGGGCGTCGCATAAAACTACATTGATTGATTGTGCTTTCTTTTCCAAATTCATAAACAGTACTGATTTTAGGATCGACAGGTTTTTGAGTGTCTAAAACCAAACTGTCTTCATCGACAACTATAGAACCGTCATCAGCAATTCGAATTTGTGGCACAGGAAGTGCAGCATCTTCACCTTGTTCTTCCGAGTTTGATTTCGCTACCTCCACTGAGGGTGCAGACAATTGGTCTTCTTTCTGCGACAGAATTTCTTCCCTTGCTTCCTCTTGACGTACATTCATACCTAAAGTCAATCCAAGCTTATTAGGTGGGTTCAGAAAAATTAAATCTGACATAGAAACCAGATTTTGATCAAACTCTGGCCACTCATTTCCATCTTCTTGATTTTCTTTCAATTGTTTCAATTTTTTGAAAGCATTACTTCGATGTTTAGCAGTCGCTGAATACTGTTTTGCTTTGAGATCTGATTTTTTTGGATTAGAAATATAATTTACTTTTTTGTCAATGTTAGGTTTTAATGATTTACTGGCGTCAACAGTTATCGAAGTCTGAGTGTTTTCTTTGATTACAGATAAGGTACCAGTAGGGCAGTCTATCACATCCGAAGGGTTACAAGATACAACAGCAACATTATTATTTTTTGGTATGTCGACATCACTATTTGAAACTGGAATGTTTATTTTGTCTTGTGATCCTGCTTCGATACTGCAATCCCCAGCCTCTAAAGCTGTTGATGTAACTGGAGTCAATGTGATAAATTGTGATGATGAATCATGATCCATAGTGTTAATTTCATGAGGTTGGGAAACTACATGTATGGGAGATAGAAGATTTTCAATAGGAGGTAATTTGTTTGAATCCAATTGTACATCATCAAATTGTATTTGAGTGGAAGTTATAATTGGTGCTATAATGGCGCAACGAGAGATTGGGGGTGAAGCAGCTTTTTCACTTTCCAAGTCAGTCTTTTCTTTGTGTTCACTAATAGAAATCTTTTGCCTCTTTTTAGCCATAAGAGGGCAAGCAACAAGTTTTCGTCTTCTTGATATAGCTGGTGTTTTCTGGGTTGATTTGTCAGGTATCTTATCACTTAAACTTTTATCAACACCATTATTTCCATTACTTTTTACTGGACTAGTTTTTACTTCCATGTGAGGTTCTGGCATTTTATTATCTACACTGATCATGGCAGTTTTGATTGATCCAGATGGTTCAGATTGAATTGAAGCAGTTCTGTTTTCGTCAATAGGCTTGTCATCATTAATTTTTTGGTTCAAAGAGCCAGTTCCTTGGGATGACGATAAACTTCTTCTGATTGCTGGACGTACTTTTAACTTTGATCGCCTGATCATTTTTAAGAATTATTCATCACACCACATAATTCTGTAAAGTAGAATAAACATTTATAGATTTAAAGCTAAACACAATTAGATTGCAACTACGATAATTTATAAAAATTAGTAATGGCTGCTGTAACTACTAGGACTGGGAAAACACTACAATGGTTTAATCTAATAATTCGAGCAAGTTATGACCGAATGGTTCCAAAGCAATTTTGCGTGATCTATCCTGGTATCGCTCGAAATTATTCATGTATCAGGATGGTTTCATGGTCGCACTAATGGAAGAAATATGCAGCGTACTTCGGACATATTGACTTATTTTAATAAATTTAATTTTGTTAGCAAACAATATTTATGTGGCTTTCAGTGTAAGATGTGCAACTTCTACTTTGAGATATCAATATCATAAAGAAAAACAGCATCAACTACGATCAAGAGCTACCTGAGATGTCAGTTAACGAACAAAATAAATCGTAACCGTTATTAAACATCTAAAAACGGTTAACAGATTAACCATTCCCAGCCCTAGTAACTACGCTTGCAGCTTGTAGTTCGATAAGAATAGAATGTACTGTAATGACAAGAATAGAATGCAAAAATGATACTTTGCCAATATTATTATGTTATAGACTCACTTGAAAAGATAAAAAGAGTCAACAGTCTGGGTTTGGCACACTTTAATAATGATATCAGAATTGCATTTTTAAACTCTTGGAGTCAAAATTTCAGAACTCTAATGATGATCGAAGTCAAGATCTTTGACAGAAACTATAAAAAAGTTGACTAAGCGCTTTTTAACAGTCATTGAAGGCTTGCACGTGCCAAAGTTCCTGTTATCAAAATTAAATATCCTTGGGCGTTTGAAGCTGGAGTCAAAACTTCCATCAAACTGGAAACTGAAGGCAGAGTAAAAATTTTTTTCAGCTCGAGAGTCTGGAGAAGGAGTAAAAATTTTTTAACTAAAAGTCGGGAGTCGATTGTGAATTTCAACGAAATTCAAATGTTTATCATTTCAAAAGGAAGTTTTCGACTTGAGCATTGAACCTATCCGCATATTTTAAATGTAGGTTGTGCTTTGCATTTTCCCAGTAATCAATGATAGATCCTTTTATATTTTTATGTAAGTATTCTGGATGGAAACGAGGCACCATTGCATCCTTTTCACCATGAATAATGAGAGTTGGTGCACAAATATGCTCGAGTTCCTTTCTAAAAATATCACCATTTCGTTCATTGAAGATCTTGATGCAGCCGTTAACCCAATCGCTCCACTTTTGGCGAAAATATTCCTCACCATAGATATCGATCATTGGCTTGCGCATTGCTTCACTCCAGCGTGATATATCTCTTACTTTTTCAAATAAATCCATGTCTTCTTTGGTGATAAAAGAGTTCGACCCCCATAGAATTAATTTGTCAATATTATTCGGATATTTTGCAGCAACAATTCCAGCAGTGTTACCACCATCACTCCAGCCAAGCAAAGAATACTTTGCAAACCCAAGATTTTTCATAAGACCAGCAGCATCATGAGCATCTCGATAAAAGAAATCAACAGGAAAATCCCTATCTGGTGGAATAGAACGCCCATATCCTCTCGGATCCCAACTAACAATTGTTAATTTATCCCTGTCAAGTCCATTGATTTGGGGCTTGAAGTCAGTTTCCCCACATCCAAGAGCCCCAGGAAGAAGTAATACCACATGCTGTCCAGTGCCAACTTTCTGGTATGCCAAGTCCACACCATTCACATTAACTTTTGAACTAACAGATCTTGATATCATATGCTGACACATTATCTTAAGTCTAGTGGTTGCTCTTATTGACTGCATAGTTTATCACATTAGCACCAGCCACCAGGCCAACTTAATTAGAAAAGACTAATGCAGTAATGCAGTACTCTTACCTAAATACAGGACTACTGAAAAAATGAATGAATTTGCAGACGTACAGTATTCAAACAAACAAAAAAACAATTAAAGTTTAATAAGTGTTTTATGAAAAAATACAATACAGTGCAGCAGTGTCATGATCAGAAAATCAGCATATACAAACACCTTTAAATTGCTCAAAACAAGTCAAATTTGATGTCAGATGAATCATAAATCTGTAAATGATTCAGACCAAAGCTATCATGAAATTCAAGTTATCATCTAATTCAGTAATCCTGTAATTGCAGAATTGAGTTATCTTCACATAGTCATAGACCTGTAGACTCACCAATAATTTCAGAATTTGCAATAACTGAATAAATACGAGAATACTGAGATTTGTCTACAGGTCTAATTTGTGTGGACTTTAGGTTTGTTATGGAGTTTTCGAAATAAACTATCTATCTATCTAACACTAACAAGGCCTATAATCACATGGCGAAGCACGGCCTCTCGTCCATTTGCGGTACCGGTACCAGTCCATGTTGGGTATGCTGGTAGTCAGGTAGTGGGGGTATGGGATTAGTTAGCCAGTTACCTGTATTTGCTTTCGGAAGAGACAGATTTTATTTCACAAATAATGTACCGTGAGTAGTAGTAGTAGTCGGTAAAATGAATAGACTTGTGCAGACAGGACCAAGCCGCGACAACCCTTTTTTTGTTATTATCTAGGTCCGAGGTCTCAACTTAGACGGACTTAGTTGTTTTTTTCAAGGTAGCACTAGACCTGCTTACGCTACAAGTATTCATGATAAAATGAGTGTAGAAAAAAGGTGACCGAAGTAAACTGAGAGTTAACGTATTTCCTCACCCACAACAACGTTTAACCACGTGTCTGGTGTGTTTTCAAGTAATATCTGTCACTAAAGAATATAATTTTAAGCGCCATTACAAAACCAAATACGAGGAAAGATACCGAAAATACCACGATATTTCTCGGGAAAATTTTTTTAAAATAACTAAAGGCTCCATATAGTTTTCTTGAAAAACTGATTAGAACGATGACCTCACATTATCAAGTATATTTAAATTGCGATATTTTGATCACTTTTGAGTTTTCTCCGACTGCGGCCCGCGAGACCTTCTCAAAAGTTTTTGCGGCCCGCCAACCTCGCAACCTTAAACCACTCTGATCTATATGCATATATAGAGTCAAAGTCATATGCATACATAGCCAGTTCAATATAATACCCGTCATTAAAGTAATGTGCATTCACAGAATATAGTCAATTAATATATATTCATGTACAGTTATAGCATATTGCGTTAATTGCCTCACTGCCTTCAGTTAACAGTTGTATGTGTTTCAACTCAAAATTGTTTTTAACATTACTCGAACATTAAAATTAGAACCAAGACAAGGTAATAAAGGAGCGACAATTAGACGACCTGTATGTAGGCTCCAATGACATTACAAAGCGATGTCCTCGGGATACAAAAACAAGATTATAAATGACCACTTGTTGAAGTGATGATCAGCTAGGAAACTAACGGTTAAGTGCTGGACTAATTACCAGGACTCAGCATTTGTGCAGTGTAACTTAGATTTTCTCTGGCTTATCAGCAATGCTTTGGAACTGTTCACCTGGATATGATCTCAATATATGTATTCGGAACTGTATCAGCGTCAGACAAATACAGGTCAGCTAGGTAACAACAACAGAGTTAGCCAGCAACCACCAGGCAGAAAGATTTTATAAACACTACATCGGTGTTCCGACAGATGGACTGCGACTTCCGAAATGGAGTCAGAACAGTTGGCCAAAAGTTAATTAAACCACGAATATCAAGTGCACAAACCGAGGATAAATAGATCGAAGGATAATAAAAAACAGCATTTTGTCACCAATCAAAAGAGAACTGAAAGAATAGCGAAAAACAAGGAATATACAACGACTAGAAACAACAACAGGACTGTTTTATTGAAAAATGTGTGTGAAACATTCACACTATATGGACTGTTATTTTACCGAAAAATGTAAAAGTTAAAACTAGTAGTAAGACACCTTGACAACAAAAACAAATGAGAGGAAGTATGAAACACCCAGAACTTCAAGGAAAAAACGCCCTGAATTAGCTTCAAGAAATCTCACGATTATTGCAATAAATGTTATTGTATTTTATCATTTTCAATTTTGTGTAGAAAATGGACACATATTCTTCTTTTTCACAGCTAATTTATATTTTCCTGTTTCTAACTGTATCGGCGTTCTATATTGGGTAATAAACCCAACGAGGTTCAACTTGAAAATACTAAATTTATTCGATCTTGACAGTTATTAGAAATCGTGTTCTTCGAATATATAGCTTATATATATATATATATATATAAAGCAGGGGCAATATATAGCGTATTGGATTAATTTAACGGCCTTTAGTTACCAGTTGTACGTGTTTTCACTTAAAAATATTTTTAATCTTAGTCGAACATTAAAATTAGAACCAAGCAATGGTAATAAAACAATTAGAGGACCTGTCACCTACAATGACATTACGACGTCATGCCCTCGTGATACCAAAACAATTTTGTGAGGGACTAATTACCAAGACTCAGTCAACAACAACCAGAAAGGTTTATAAACCTACACAGTCATGTAAGTGATTTACATAAAAAATTCGATGTCATAAGCATATCCAGTCAATTTAATTTTCAAATACAGCCATTCAAGGGATGCACATGCAGAAGTCAATGTCATATACACATACAGCTAAGTCAATATACATAGGCAGCCTATGCAAGTAATGTACACACACAGCAATGTCATATACAAGCAACTAAATGTGGATATACAGTTATTCCAGTAATATTCATCCAGTGTAAACGCACCGTAACGCTTAGCACGATGCGCCGCAACGACGTTATATAAACGTCACTTGGCTCTGACAGTGCGGTGAGAGTAGAGCGATCGGCAACTTTCAGGAATGATGCGTCGGACCACATTACAGAGTGTGGTTGTATACAGTAGGCGGGCCGTACGTTGTCCAACCCTGTGCTAGGCGTATGGTTCAGGTAACTCGCTCGTGTTTCACTGTTTGCGGACAGCACTTTGTTGATGTGGATTACTGCAGCACGGATCGGAAATGAACTGTACCAGAGAGTGTCAGGAAAACGCAAGGTTGAACAATTCAGAGAAAGACGAAAGGAACGTGCCGACTACCAGTGCCGGTAGTTTGATTGAGCTTTTCATGCCCTTCCTGATTAAATCATAATCAGGTTGTGTAGATTTTAGAGAAAAAATAAATGGAGTAGCCTTCTAACGACTTCTTCCGTCTCCCAGTACAGAGGTACTGAAATTATCAAACTGATTGTTCAAACACGATTTTACATATCACTGTGTTATGGACAACACAATTTGGTTACATACTGGTAACCATTTTTGCAATTTGAAGGGTCTGGGGTTGGAAAAGACAACTGACAAGTCTGAAAGTGGAAAAGCTGGAAAGTGAATACAACAGAGTTGTGAAGAAATGTGATATGACTTTTTGCCCACAAATATTGCACTCATAACTACACAAGCCAGTTTAATTCTGTAATTTGATTTTTTTAATTCTGTTGAACTTATATTTGGCCACTTCATGAATGGTATTAATCAGCACTGCACCATATCTCAGGATGTCCTGTTCACTTTATAACAAAGTTAAGGACTAAAGAGTTTTCACTATGAATAGTATAGTATGCTGGGCATTGCTGGCAGGGGATGGAAATTTTAAAGACCCCCACAAATTTTCCAATTGCAAGTGTGCTTTCTGTTTTAATATGGTTGTTTGTATTGTGTTACTTTTGATAAATATGCCTTGAATTGTTCATCTTATTTCAATGGCAAAATTATCCATGTTGTATTTTTTTATGAGCTCCTGCAACCTTACTCTGTGGATATTATTTTGGCAATATCTATTTTTTCCTCTTCTGCTGCCAATAAGTGGTTATGTACCACCTATAACACCAGCATAATTTGAATTTTCTACTGCAACATCAATGTTTCACTTTTGCTCATGGTATTTCTTTGTGTGAGTGTGTAATTAAGATTGCTTTTACTGTTTTAATAAATGATTTTACACCTCCATGTTGCCTGCCAATATTGACAGTGTTTGGATATTGTTTTGGTAAATAGTACCAATGTATATAGCTTTTTTGTGTTTTTTCCTGTGTTACTAGTCACTATTTTCTTCTAACATTGGCACGCATTGTTAGGTATTTGTATTCACAGCTATTTTTATTCCCATTATTCAAAACTTCATGCTGCTTTTCAACCATGTATTTATTTATCTGTCTTGCACATTTGATAGGTTTTTGGTGATTTTTTGCATTTCTGACAGCAAGCGTTGTCTCCCATAGATTTTGACTTGTATATTTCTATGCTATATAGGAATCTCAGACCCGAAATATACAGAATTCGAGATCAGCTTTATTTATATATATTTACTGCAAGACTAATTCTGGCGATTTCTCAGCTACCATATTCGTATACGAACATTTGAAACATCTATCAGAGACGGAGGAGGTCGTTGGGATTCTATTACATTTAATTTTATCTACCTGAATTTTGCTGTCTTATTTCAAGCGCAACACTTATTTTACTCCATGTAAATTATCCACTGGTTCAAGCAATTATTTGGCTTTTATCATTTTAAATTGAGTTATAAGCACTGCCCGATTTTGAATCGTGTCCATATTTTTTGTATAATCGTATTATTTCTATTTTATTTTTTGGTGGGTGGGCACGTACTTGTACGTTTTTTAACTTTATAATAAGTTATGCTCGCCTTCCAGGTATCTCTGTATTTGTTGTCTGTTTACTTTTTTGTATTGTTCCGTTTTAGTCAGAGAGCCGAAATAAAATGATTGATTGATTGATTCATACAAAAGTCATTCTTATATGCATATAGAGCCAAATAAATGCGCATCTAAACTGTTTATTTAAGTGATGAACATAAAAAATCAGTGTCAAATGCACATACAGCAAACTCAATATGCATATCAATCAATCAATCTTTTATTTGTCATCATAAAAAACAAGTACATAGAAAACTGTCACAACAAATAAAATATACAGATCGTGTTAATTGTGTGACCGGGTCCCGAGGGACCAAGCAGCGACACCTAGCTGATGCAGGTTCGTATAAAAAAGCAACTGAATAAGGCTCAGCTACTAAATACCAGTAGTTGCGACAGTATATACCGAATTGAGGGTACTGCGCAGATTATCTAAAACAATAAATAGGCTAAATGAACTATCGCGAGAGAATGCACTGAAGAACAAATATGGGATGAAAACAAGAAAAAATAAAGAAAACCCGAAGAGAATGCAAATTTGGCAAATGTAAAACTAAAAACCAACAAATACAAACGACACACACAGAACGTTTTTACCAAATGAAATTTTGGAAGGCTTATATACAAATTAAAAAGAGGAAAAATTAACTGACTCTAATAAGGTTACAGCGAAGAATATATATTGCAAACAATACCGGTACGGTATGCAATCATATGTATATAAAACTCGCGGGCCGCGGCATATACAGACAATTAAATAACGTACTCTCACAGACATTTAAAATCAATTTAGTTTTATACCCAGCTTCATATGCATATACAGCCAATAACATATGGATATACAGACAATGTCATATGAATTTATACCCATATGTCATATACGCAGCCAATTCCATATAACATACGGCCATTGAAGTAATGTACACACTCAGAATATATAATCAACTCAATAATGCCATATAATGTGCATAGATAGCCAATGCCATATACTTATATACCCAATTATTACAATGATTACAACAGTGCTGGATCTGCACAAATTGACACCGCAATCGATAAAATAAATATAATTTGCAATATAACTTAAATTTTTGTCCTATGAATCAATGAAAAATTTTGCTTATGAATCGGTTGGCATACAACTGTTCTAATTAGCTTCTGTCACAGATCTTCATAATAAAATATTTTTATGCAATTGTCGATTTATTAGTTATAATAAATATTAGTCATAAATAAATTGTTAAAATCCTATAAGTTGGCCTAAGGCTTTGGTTCTCAACCTTTTACTGACCGCGTACCTACCACTTTACTGTTTTTTTACTATGGCCGCGTACCACCGACAAAGCTCCTTTTTTGGTGTGGGGAAAAAGACACAAGAAACATGCTATGTGTGTATTTTATAACGTGGCACTACATCCTTTTTAGCGTAACACGCAAAACGAACAAAAACATGCCCATATCGCGATAGCGGGCGTGGGCGATCTCTAAAGACAAGGACCGATAGCGCACCAGCGCTATGGACGTTTCCCCGACTATTGACCCCGGAAAAATTACTCTTATACTTTACTATTGCAAACTTCATGCTCATTTTGAGATTGTTTTGGTGTGTTGGCGCATATAAACTGGTTTACGTGTTTGAAACCATAATTTTTATCAAAATTAATCAACCATGTACCGTTTGCAGGCCCTAAATTTTTTTTATTTCCCACGAAGAACGCATATTTTCGTAAACTTGTATAGTTTTATCAAATAATACTACACTGCATCGGATTTTGGGTGTCTTTAAAGGCGCGTACAACCTTGAACGAAAATGTAGTTTCACACTGTTTTTCAAATTCTGATCAAAACAAACAGAATTGATATATTGTATTGCATTACATTGAATTGGGACTCTCACAAAAATATTCTTATATTGACCACGTGACATCTAAAATGGATTCAATCCTGTTGGATAAATGATCTGCTCGTAACCATTTGACGCTGATGTTGATGTTTCTGAACGAATGAAAAATCATCCAACTTTATTCATATTTATATGATTCAAATATAAAAAAGATTTGAAAGACGAACTATGGAATTAACTGATGACCAATAAATTGATAAATTCTCACTGTAGCAATAGCATTATTTTAAATATCCACTGTAGTAGATCTTCAACTCAGTCGCTCTGTATGTTTGTTAATTTGCCAGCCTGTATGTCCAAATGTAACGTCCAAACGGCTGGATGAAATTTAAATGTCATTCGAGTAATGTTCTTATCATTCAGCGCAAAAAAACGCTTGTTAAGAAATTTTGGATTTTTTGATCACTGGTCGCTGTTTTCTTGTTGAGTCAAAAATTAAGAATGCGAGATAGAGTTCAAACTTTGCTTTATTCAATTAAATATAGTAAACACGGTTTCCATTATTCAAATTATTTTTTATAAATTTATGATCAATGAATAGACACATTTTCTAAATAATATTAAATCATAGAACGATTATATAGATATTAAAATACAATCGAAGAACTTTATCAAGTTTACTATTTTATATAAATATTTCAAACTTCTGCAGGTGAATCTTCTTGATTCTAAAGAAAACCTGGTGCAAAACCTTGGTAAATTCCATTGCATACATTGTGGGATTTTCAGTTATAGCAGCTTTCGATGAAATCCCAATGCGCAGATTTTTTGGCGCTGATGATTCACAGTTTACAACGTACTGAGGAAAAACCAAATTCCCGGACTTCCGCTACGATACATCGATCATGGGAAGAAACTGAAGGTTAAAGTATCTAAAATATGCTCATAAAAGGATAACGTATTTCAGGTGATGAAAGAATTCATGTCGACAAACATTTACTGACAAATCCAAATAGAAAGCATGAGGGATAGCATAAGTTTGAAAACAACTTCGGACAAATACCGGTTGTATGACAGATTTTACTTTGTATTAAATGTTTTATTTATTTTTTTGAAGATCAAGTGAGTATTGATTTAATCAATTAAAGAATTTTGTAAATTGATAAAATATTTCGATGTACATACAAATTTGTGCTCGATGATATGTATAGTCATGAAATTGTTTAATATATATATATTATAATTTAATATAATTTATATATTTTAGGAAATTATTGCAATTGTTGAATGGACAATACTGGCCAACTACAGCATTTTAAAATGAAATGCCTATAAGCTCATTCGCTGGATCTAAATAGGCTAAACAGTTTTAGACATTACCCTATTCATTAGATTAAACCGAAACATTTTAGATTTAACGAACGAAAGTATCAAGAAGTGTAAATCATTTAACACAATTATTAAACTTTAATTTATCAACGTCTTTCATCACTTGTATTCTTAAACTATATTGAACAGTAAATACAATTACAGCATCATGAATAAACAAAATAATAAACTTGAATAAAAAAAAGCAATAAAAAGAGCAGACCAACACAATTTTCGCATTATTATCAAAAACATTGTTAATTCTTAAAGCAAATTTTTGCGCAGCGGACTCTTGTTATGTAAATACATAGGCAGGCATCTCTCAATGTATTCAGAGATCCGTTATGTAGGATGTAAAAAACATAAACACAATGTGGGATTTTGCATATTGGGAATATAAGTAGACGCAGACTATAATTATATTGTATTCGCTATTTTCAATTCTGATATACAGTATTTTTATGTTGCGGAATAAATTATATAGCGTGATTTTAATTCAGTGATGTAGCATTTTGAAATATTGCTCATAATAACATTATACTTCCTATAGTTATTTGACGCCACTAATATGATAGGAATCAATTGTTGGTTTGTTATGTTAACATTTCTTGCAACATCAATTGCAGGTGTAGTAAAGTAAATGCTAAGTTTTATTTGATTTTTGTTTTGATAATTATAATAAGCAACGATAATTTGCATGTAGTATGCAGTGGTACGTTTTTTTCAGTAATTGATAAATCATGTGCATTAAAAACAAATAAATTAATTTGTTGTTTTTCTTTTGTTAGTAGCTTAGACTTTTGTTGAAATTTTGGTGATAAAGTAATCATGTCGATATTACCTAAATCAATCATGTATGTTTTGATAAATGTAATAAGCAACAATAATTTGCATTCGGTATGCAATGGTTTTTCTCAGTAATCGATAAATCATGTGCATTGACAACCAATATATTAATTTGTTGTATTTGTTGTTTTTCTTTTGTCAGTAGCATAGACATTTGTTTAAATTTTGGTGATAAAGTAACCATGTCAATATTACTTAAATCAATCATGTATGTCACTCGGTATCCGTAATATTCTAATGTTATTATCCCCGTGATCAATTTATAATTTTTGTGTTCACTGTTCATTATGATTTTATAGGATTTAGGACCTTGGAAAAAAGTGAACAAGCCATTTTATGAACTCACATTTCACAACACTGCCTCGACCTGGTCACATTTTAGATTTAACGAACGAAAGTATCAAGAAGTGTAAATCATTTAACACAATTATTAAACTTTAATTTATCAACGTCTTTCATCAATTGTATTCTTAAACTATATTGAACAGTAAATACAATTACAGCATCATGAATAAACAAAATAATAAACTTGAATAAAAAAAAGTAATAAACAGAGCAGACCAAGACAATTTTCGCATTATTATCAAAAACATTGTTACTTCTTAAAGCAAATTTTCGCGCCGCGGACTCTTGTTATGTAAATACATAGGCCGGCATCTCATAATGTATTCAGATCCGTTATGTAGGATGTAAAAAACATATACACAATGTGGGATTTTGCATATTGGGAATATAAGTAGACGCAGACTATAATTATATTGTATTCCCTATTTTCAATCCTGATATAAGGTTCTTTTTAGGTTGCGGAATAAATTATATAGCGTGATTTTCATTCAGTGATGTAGCATTTTGAAATATTGCTCTTAATAACATTATGCTTCCTATGGTTATTTAACGCCACTAATATGATTGGAATCAATTGCTGGTTTGTTATGTTAACATTTCTTGCAACATCAATTGCAGGTATATAGTAAAGTAAATGCTGAGTTTTATTTGATTTTTGTAATGATAGTTATAATAAGCAACGATAATTTGCATGTATGCAATGGTACGTTTTTCTCAGTAATTGATAAACTATGTGCTTTGACAAACAATATATTAATTTGTTGTATTTGTTGTTTTTCTTCTGTCAGTAGCATAGACATTTGTTGAAATTTTGGTGATGAAGGAAACATGTCGATATTACTTAAATCAATCATGTATGTCACTTGGTATCCGTAATATTCTAATGTTATTATCCCCATGATCAATTTATAATTTTTGTGTTCACTGTTCATTATGATTTTATATGATTTAGGACCTTGGATAAAAGTGAACAAGCCATTTTATGAACTCACATTTCACAACACTGCCTCGACCTGGCCACAAGCAAAATCGTTTTGTGAGAACAGCAGATCAAGTCTTGTTCAACTTGATGTTAGCTCTGTGAAAGATGACGTTTATGATACAGTCAGAAGGTGATGCTTCATTTTATCGACGGTTTTACATTAGGTATATATATAATAAATATCCCCGCGTCAATAAATATGTAATATTCGAAACGCTGACGCCTATAAATCGCATTTTAGGCGTCATCACTTTTGAATAATAAAGAAATTAATTTACTCGTGCTTTGAAATAATCATTTTATTACGATTTTGTTTTCTATCTCCAGTGAATAGTTTTTGTTGTAACCAGTCTTTAAAAATCAATAACTGCATTCTCTATTTCTCAATTTTGTCATGTTATCGAGCAATTTATTACAAACTGATTACAGTCAAATTGTTGGGCCAAAATATTTTTGTCCAATTCAAATTGCATCAGTTTACTTTGAATGCATGATAGAAATTATTTCGTTGTTTTTTATCATCTTTACATCTTCATTCAAAATGAGCTTATTCTCTGCCAAAATACAGCTCACTATGCGTGCACATATTTTGTATTATAATAAGAATTAATATATTATAGTTCAGGAGCCATTTCTACCTATTGGATCGGAGCAACAGACGAAGCTGCGGAAGGAGTTTGGAAATGGATAGATGGAACTCCAGCATCGATTGACTGGTAAATATCTCAATATCATTTGGCTAGAATAAATTTTGTAAGAATTTATAAATTGAAAAGTTGTAAGTAATCAAATCCTTATTGATATTTACCATTCCGCTCGGTTATTTTAAAAATATATAAGAATGTAAGGCTTTGTAATATGTGAAGCAATTCATCAGGAAATGGTTTTCTATTTGTTTTTACGTGATGCTTTGCAGGGCACCTAATGAGCCGGGAGGAGGGTTAGAGGAAAATTATCTTGTAATTGAGAACGCAGAAAAATTATCTGATTATCCTTCAAACCATAAAGGAGGGATTATATGCATAAAAGGTCAGCAAATCAATTATTGCATATATATCAGTGTTTAGGGCATTTTTGTTTTCATTTTTGTGAAATAAAATATCCTGGAATATCCTCAAAATTTGCATTGGAATGTATATCGTATAGAAATTATCATTTTCACTACCAAATCTTTAGGTTTAGGTAAGCCTAAGTCCAATCCGCATAATAGGATTTGTATTGAACGCTCAATCTTAACACGATTCATTCACATCTCAAGACCAATCTAATCTATACCTTGCTAAACAATAACAGCGAATGAAAAACAGTGCTATGTACAATAACCTCATTATATGAATGTTCAGATTTGATTTAACAACCTGATTTATAAGAGTCACATCAAATCGAACCTACATATCGTTACAAAAAAAAACAAGAAAATCGGTTTATCCATTACACACTACACGGAACTTATTTGTCACAAGTTAGGTGAAAGGAATAATGAGTGACTTTCGACGTTGATCAACACTCGGGGCATGCCCCCCGCCTTCTCTAACCGCCCAACCCCGATAGGCTAGTGCATAGGTTCTCAAAGTGCTCCGTACGGAGCCCCAGGGCTCCGCGAGAAGAACCCACGGGCTCCGCGAACTATCCGATTACTTTTCAAAATACGGACTTGGTTAATTTTGTAACTGTGCAAAGAAGCAATAACAGCTTTGATAAAATTTGACAATAATATAGCCTTGAAATATGGAAAAGAGGCGGAATTAAAAAATGACGTTATTTATGAGCTGGAGCGCAGGCAGGATTTTTAAAAGGATTCAAAATTGAAATCGGAAATTTCCGTGCAACATCATTAGCAATTAAAAAAAAAACGGATAACGAGATTTCTATTGCGTAAAATATTCAATACATGACCGATGCGAGTATTTAAAGTGTCTTGTCGTAATAATTTAATTGTGCTCATCGTTACTCACGTTTGATTCCAGATTACTATTAGGATTGCTAAAAAGAAAGAATACTATTCTGAAATAACATAAAATACGTGATAAAGTGTCAACTATAAATAATTGGAGTCGTATTTTTGCGATTTGTCAAACTTGATTTGTTCCTTCGCACTCGAGATTATTTTTAAGCAAGATAAGTTCGCCGTTTGAAAAATTACAAGATCTGGGCAGAATACGAATGATCGAAGTTTATTTTATTGCATGCGGCTCCGTTGGTAGTTTCAGAATGGAAAAAAGGTACACCGCGCGCACAATTGACTGTGTTTCGACATCGCAGTTACTACGATGAATAACCAAAAAAAAACTAACAAAACATCAAATTTTGTGATTTACAATGCCTATAAAAGCGTTTTTAATCTGACGTGAGTATAATATAATGCATGATTGCCACCAGGTAAAGTCATGTTGATAATAAATGAAGCACAACCGGTGTTAGCAAAACGATGTAATTTGCCGACGTTTCGAATTTCTATACAGGAAAACTTCATCAGGGCATGATATGAAAAGAACACAAGTGGATATATATAGACCAAGAAAAAGAAAAAAAAGGAAAAATATGAAAAAATTATCATGCACATTATTAGTGGCCTTTCAAGTCTTCCGAAAATGTCAAAAGGGAAAAGATTCGACTTCTAATTTATTAATATGTTTGTCAAGTGTCAAATTTACAGCGTTTTGTATATTTAAATTATTAAATTATGACTTGTAATAACCCTATTAAAAAAGTTTTGCATTTAAGTTAGGTAAAGTATTTTTAACTTACTCAGGAATATTAATCGGAAAGTACCAATTCTAACATTTATTTTGGGGCTCCGGGAATGATAGTCAACTTTTCAAGGGCTCCGCAACACCAAAAGTTTGAGAACCCCTGGGCTTGTGTGTTAAAAAAATTATTTTTGATGTTTTTATTTTAGTTAAACCGCCTGATATGATGTTATCAGAAACCAAACTCACTGTGACGTTGTATAAGGGTGAAAAGGAAATACTTTGCATGGTATCTGGTTTTCCAACTACGACAGTTCAATGGATGAAAGGAAAAATGACCAAGCCTTCAATTCGATCAAATAAACAATCCAGAGTAGAACAAAAACTAGTTTTGAACCTGAAGCAATTGACAATTGCAGACGAAGGACAATATAAATGTTTGGCATCAAATACAGTTGGGAAAACTACTACATCGATTTCGAAAACAGTTGATATAACTGGTAAGATTAGTAAAATATTCATAAATAGATTGCTTACATATGTAAATGAAAATATGTAATAAACACAAAAAGTATTATGCGTTCATCAAGCTAATTGAGGCAATTACTATTTTGCACACGCTCTTAACCCTAAACTTATATAGAACTTTTATTGCTGATATTTGTAAACTCCCAAAAAAGCAGATACAAAAAACGAATAATTTTATATATACAAGGTGACCCCAAAAAACGAATACCATAGAATATGTTCCAAATGAAATGGGTTCTTTTTGTGGTTACCCTATATTGCAGTTCCAAGTCAACCATCAATCCTGAACATTACAACTTCACCTTGCAACTCAAGTCTATGGATTACCTGGAAGCCACATCTTCGCGGGATTGGAATTAAGCACAGGTATCCACCTATCTATCTATCTATCTATACCTGAGCATTTACAATTAACTTGCTATAAAATGCAATCTAATATAGTCTACTTATCCAGCGGAAGCACCCACACGTAAGGTCGGAATCAAATATCGAAAACTCAGTAATGATTTAGTAATAGGCTCAAGCATATCTGGAAGTCGACTCTGATCATCTTTTGACGGTCCTTAACTCATCGTGACAACCCACTCATTTACCGAAAACGATTTGGTAAATCATTCATTTTTATGTGGGATTTATGTTCTATTTGCTACGTCAAATAAAACTCTTCAATATCCAGCAAACAGATTTGACCAGGACACTAGTATTTTCCATGAATTCAGACAAAATAGAATATGGCCGTTAGCATACAATACATTTGCCGCCTGAAATATCTGAAGAATCCAATTTAACCACAAAAAGTCTACAAAGTACAATTTATTTAACTAATGCTAATTGAATATTAGACAAAAAACACGAGACCGATACTAAGAAATTACTGACTTAATCAAAAAGTTTTTTTTGTCAGCCATATCGTCCATAATCTGATTCCAAAGGTAATTCTTTAATTAAAACCTCTTCGGATAGTTACGAGTCATTTCTGCCATGAATATATTTTATTTTACATGGTATTGTTTTATGTTTTGTCTATAAAATATCATGTCTTAAAATCCGTACTAGTGTTTTTTTGTTTGTTTTAAATATTGCATACGTATTTTTACTTACCATCCAATAACATTATGCCATAGATTTCGAATTGTGGATCCTAGCAACAGCACCAATCACATCATTTTCTTTACGACACCGAATAAAATCTCCATTACGTCAATCGTGGCAAGTCTTCAACCGTCAACTCCCTATTTCATCAAGGTGAATACTAGGTTAGAATATATAATTTGACCGCTATTAATGGACAACATTTTCTCTGACGTAAACGCAATATGCTTATTCCCCTATTTACCCCCTTAATATTTTACATTTTAGATTGATCCATGTTTAACAACTGCAACTTGCTTTAATCATTATGCAACAACCAGAAATGCTACTACTGGAGGACTGCCGGGTCCAGTAACCAAAACAAGCGTCGAAATGACTGATGATGGTTGTTGCAACATTTCTTGGGCGATACCAATGTTTTCAAATTCGATGTATATATCTGATTTTAAGGTTAGTATAGTTTCTATTGATTGAATGCATGGGAGTTATTGAGCCTACTATACGCAACACAAGTTTTAAAACTTTCTATTTGAACGTAAAAATTGAGTCATGCCATATTGTGTCACACACTGATTACAAAAGAAATTATTTTAGGTAAAGGTTAATTAGAATTTCTACCTCTACGGGTGTTTGATGTTGGATTACCTTAGCATATTGGTGTGAAAAAACTTTGCAATAATAATTGTGTTTGGGAAACGGTAAAATATGGACCTGCAAACTGTTCATTGTATTTCAGCTTGTGATCAACTCAACAAGAGCCAAGATATCGCCATACAATAATCATAATTACAAAATTGATGAAATTCTGCTGCGATCTCAGATAACCTCATATGTTATTCCAAAAGTTTTTAACAGAAAATACAATGTCTCCATTCAAGCGAAGTCTTGTGCAGGCTTTGGTCCAGAGTCAGGGGCAGTACTAGAATGCGTTACCGATACCAATGGTGAGAAATTTAGAAATTACTCATGGATTTTCCATGAATTTGTTGCAATAAAAATGTGGAGGTGCAATGATATATACGTTTTTTGAATATTTATGGTCTACAACATAAAGCTTGTGATCATATTCTTTCTTCGGCCTATATGTTTTCACCAATTTGGCACTCAGCTTATTGCTTTTTGTTTTGTTTTTGCTCAGTTCTTTTTTGCCTTTTGTATCAAATCACAATATTGTTTTTAATATAAAATGATGGGTTTGCCGTATTATATTGCTTGACACGATCTTTCAAAAAGTAAACAATTCTGAACAAGAAATATCAGCATCGAACTTTCCTGAAAAAAAAAAAATTTTGGGTAAAAAAATTACATCACAACGTATATAAAACAAAATATTCCGCATCAAGTTATGCAAACAACAAAGTTGCTAGCGTCTTGCAATGAAATTTGACCTATTGCTATATATAATATATAGCTGAAATCACAAAAATAAAATGA
Source organism: Styela clava (assembly GCF_964204865.1). Taxonomy (NCBI): domain Eukaryota; kingdom Metazoa; phylum Chordata; class Ascidiacea; order Stolidobranchia; family Styelidae; genus Styela; species Styela clava. The sequence goes on along the minus strand of NC_135251.1, from coordinate 18,423,580 downwards.
ACCGTAGACTGATGGTATTAATTCAAGTCTATCTTCAAACAAAATCTCTGAAGCATGGCTCGATTTATCAGGATTTAAATACTTTATGTTCCCTACTTTAAATTCGCCTTTCCTTTGCGTCAAATCATTAAACGAGAATATCGGTTGGAAACCGAAGACTTATCGATCGATAGTTAGGGGATCTCCCAAAACAGAAACTGCAGTTTCGATTCATCCGCTCTTGTAACTTGCGCACTGCGCATCGCACACACACACTCGGCGGGTTTCAAAATTCTCTCGCTTTACAAAAATCTAGATCACTATATCAATAATTGATTGATAACTCGCTAATTATACGACATAATTCGCCCAAAATCAATAGGCTTCTGGTCCGAGATAAGATGAATGCACATGCAAAATCTGGAGCAGATTCAATCTCGCTTTCGTGAGATATCGCGTGCATCTAACAGACACACACACAGACACACAGACAGACAGACAGACATACAGACAAATACCTATCAATATACTTACCGATCTTAAGATCGATAAGTGATAACTCTTCGGTGCAAATCTCAATATCTCGCAAAAGATCAAATATTTTTCTCTTGAGAAGTCAAAGCTTATATCGAAAGAAATACTTGAAATACTCAGGGGTACTCGAAATACTTTACGAAGTCACCGAGAATATTCAACCTTACCTACGACTAATTAAACCTCTTTAGTGAAACCAGGCAAGTTTTGTCTTTCAACAAGGATGTCGCCTTTCCTTTCTGTTTATTATCGGTTTATTTCACTGGAAATGTGTATGATTGCTTGATGGGGAAAATAAATATACAGATGAAACATTTTTTTTACTAATTCAATAAATTCAAAAATAAAATTGCAATCAATATTTTAATGGAATTTGTAATTTGCAGTACCATCTAACCTTCAAGCACCTGCAACCAAGGACAAAGTGACGAATGATGGAATTGTTGAGATTTCAATAAACGCTCCGGATGAATCTAATGGCCCTATAAGGTAATTTTGTTATCTTATTGACTTTTCACACTAATTCGACTGTTTTTAGCGACCCGACTCATGTAGTAAGTGAGTCAATTTTAATATTAGGCGATGTCTTTGTTGTTGTCAAATGAAAATTGTCGCTTTGAGCTCGGGGTAACCCTGAGCCAAGCTAAGTTGAGCCGAGATAAAGCCGAAAACGTTTTTAATCGTAATAAATGTCTAAAACGTTGATAACAACATTGAACATAGTAAGCAAATTCTATTCATTTATTAATATACGTTATGTAACATTGTCAGTTGCCTATTTATCGTTGTACAAGTCAACGTGAAAAGAAGAACATTGTCTGTTCTCAACAAAGAACGTATGAATAAACTAAATAATTCACAACTTGAAGATGAATATATTGCAATAGCTTTAAACACAACCAGGTATGATTCATTCATTAAATTTCGCAACATGATATTAAATTATGTTAGAATAATGCATGATTATTGTGTGGGATGTGCCTTCTGTTATCAAAACATACAACATCCCTGCTTTTCTGCTCCTTATCTGTTTGAATTAGGTGTACGTAGGTGTAATATAAAATTGCACATTTCCGCAGTTCTATATTACATCCTGCGCGAAAAACAAAAAACAAAACGTCTGCGTTGGTTTATTTTATATACAAATTCAGAATGTACATTTGGCTGAATATATATCTATTAATAGTTTCAATCATTAGGCCTGAAAATAAAATATTTAAATTCTAGTAAACAGAACTATATATATATATATATAATAAACTGCATGACAAAACACTAATATGTATTATACTATTGAAGAGCCAGGCAAGATCATTCGAAATTACATCTGAAACTTGGAGATCGAGTAAAAACAACTTGTGACATCAGTGGTCAAAATAACGCAAGCAGTGTTACGAAAAATTTGTATGTTGCCTATAACAGGAGATTGGCACTCACCGAAACTTACAGGTAGAAGAAAAATAATACCAATGCAAGATTTGTCGTCGATATATTTTAATGATACCTCTGAAATGAAAGCATTCAGTTTTAACTATTTAAGTACATTTATATTATAAATAACAAGTTTCAATCAGTATATGATCTGTAGACTGCAGATATACATATTATTTGAAAATATTTCAAAAAAAATGTCAAATACAATAATCGATACAATTTTTAAACTAATTGTTGAACCTTCTAACTGTCGTCATTGTATATTGCAGTATATTTCTTGTGACTTCAACACCAACAAAAAAAAATGTTTTGTTCGGTGCTAGTGAAGGCCTCCTGATTGAGAAACCTTATCCAGGTGAAATAAAAATTGAATTTCTATTTTCTTCAAAAAGTAAATATTTTTTCTTCGCGGAAATAAAAACTTCACTAGGAAATAAACATTTTGCAACTAACTAAAAACTAGTATTATGCATTACATACAATTCATTTCAAACAATATATAAATATATTCTATGAGTGAGCGATGTAATTCTTCATAATATAATATTGTTTTAGATGAGTGGAAAACTTAATCAGGTATTAAACATATTTATGTCTTATTCGACAAATTTAGATTAAATTGTTCGAATTAGAGACGATTAGAACAATATTTCATACTTTCTGGGCATTTCTTTAATTGTTCTTTTCGATCGTGAAAGCTTCTTTGATAGGGATTATTGTTTTGTAAATTCATGGTGTAATTTAAAATAAAGCAGAGAACGACTATTTTCAAGGTATGGTCGGTCTTAACTGAGTCATTTAATTTACGAAAAGAAACAAAAATTCTAAAATTCACTCATCTTTACTCTGACCTGCTTTAACTGACACGCTATTCAAGAACTATTCATTTTTTTATCATAGGTCCGGATATAAACAAATCAATTATGCAAACGAAGTATATATAGGAAAACGAAACTGAGTAGGATTCAATACCTGAAACTTTTTGTCAAATGTGTGAATAATATCCAAAACAATTTATTTTACTTTTTTTTCACTTCACTGGCGCTATCTAAAACAGAAAATTCTTTTTTACTTGTTATAGACGGAGAATGAAACCTCGCAAGGAAGAAGATCAAATTGTTTTTCAATATCGAAACAATGAACAAGGTAATAGCAATAACGAGCATCTGTCTTTTTTTATTTTCAATCTAAAGCCTTGTATTATCCTGTAAAAAGTTATTATCAATCAATTGCATAAATACCACACAGATGAAGATAAAGAAATAATCCCCAACACAAAAGTTCCGCTTCATAGTTTCGAAAAATATTACAGGAATCTATTTCACAATGAGAAGACATTGTTTCACGAACAGTTCAAGGTAATCTGTATTAAAATTGAGTAATATGTAGGTAACTTAATTTCATCTATTCCATACCCGCAATCTGGAAAAAAATTGAATTTTTTCCCATGTTATATGACCCGATGATTTGCCCAGTATATTACTTAATTTACATAATTAAAAAGGTCGTTTTGAATAAACGCTAGATGTCACTAGAAGACAGTTAAAACATGTTTCTCTTTTTTACAAATAAATGAGAATCAATAATGATTCTTACTGCAAATATCATTTTAATATTGTTTTCATGAAAACATACCAAATTAATAGGATTTTATTTTACATATATTCTTCAGAGGATAAAGACTGAATCAAAAACAAATATGAAAAGTACAACGTTCGCATCTAATCCTGGATTGAGAAGGAAAAATAGATATAAAAGCATATTACCATGTTAGTGTCTATTACCTTTTTTGGATGGACCCGAAAACATATTATACACAGTTGCACACATATCTCTATGTAGTTTTCACAGTAAAAACAATCAAAAATAGCATGAGAGGTCTACATCTAATGTGAGTAACAGGTGGTACTAATCAAAATATCTCGTTTATTTATAGATGACGAAACTCGTGTTTGTATCAAAGCAAAAGACACTGGATATATCAACGCATGCTACGTTAATGTAAGTGGTCTTTGCACTGCAAATACGAGTTAAATATGCTTATCTTCTTGAGTACATCTTATCTTCTTGTGGATGTCAAATACAAAAAGTGAAAGATATATATAAAACAATGTTTCACTTTATTTTGACTGTTACATATTTTGACTGTCTTTTTTGCATTAACAGGGTTATGCTAGACCACACAAATACATTGCAACGCAAGGTCCTTTACCAACAACTGTGGATGATTTTTGGTTGATGGTTGTTGAACAAGAATGCAAAATTATTGTTATGCTGGCAAAATGTTTTGAAGCAGGAAAAGTGAGTTTTGAAGCAGGAAAAGTGAGTTATTAAATGATTAATTAATGTGGTTTTCCATTTATTTGCAGAAAAAGTGTCAAAAGTACTGGCCAGATTCTGGCATTACTTCATGTTTCGGAGTAGTTAAAGTTTTTAACTCCGGAGAAGTAAAGTATTCTGGCTTTGTACGAAGAACATTTCAAGTAGAGACAAACGACGGAGTGAGTACAGTTATGTTTTATGACAAACAATGTGTTTCCCTGTCAATCGATAAAAATCTAATCTTTATTCAACAAAGTGACATGGCACTAAACACGATAGTTAGAGTCAGACTCATATTTCAAACAATTCTATTTCAGAAAATAGCAATGGAAGTGTTGCAATATCAATATGTAACCTGGCCTGACCATGATATACCATATACAACATCCAATCTTATTAGAATGCATAAAGCTGTGATTCAATGTTTAGAAGAGTTTGGAGCTGATAGATCGATGATAGTGCATTGCAGGTGACTGCTATGTTTTTAGTCCCCGCTAGGCACGTGATATATAACACGCAGTACAATGATTATAATCGAAATTAAGTTAATAGTATTTGTGAATTTTGAGTGAAACCAATATTCCATTTTAGCGCTGGTGCTGGAAGAACTGGAACATTTATAGGATACGACTATTTGCTGGAAGAAGGAAGACATATAGAAAGTGTTGATGCATTGCAATGTGTATTGAAAATGAGGTCACAACGTGTCGACATGATACAAAATTGCGTGAGTGTTTTATTTTATTTTTTTCATTTTGACTTTTGAAAGCACTTCAATCATCATCAGCACATCATCAAAAAAAATCAAGAAACCTCATCATAAATAATTAGTTTTAAACTGTAATTAGAGTCAATGATATTATCAGTTGCAAGATATTTTAAAACTTGAGCAACTCTCATACCTATAGGACCAGTACATACTTCTACACAAATAGATCTTGGAAAACTATCTATTTGGAAATACGGATTATAATGCACAAGATATTGGACACAAATTTCAGGAAATAACAAGGTAGGATTAACCAAACAGTAGCAATAGTATTACATCCAATAAAAAGGATTTTGTTTTTACGAGACTTTAGGTTGTAGGAGGTTAAGCAAGAAAAAGATTTTTTTTTAATATTCAATACAGCCATGAAAAACGAAGAGATTTTCTTGCTGAATTTGAAAAATTGTCAACGTTGGAACCTTTGAAATGTTCTAGACTGATGGGAAAACGTTATGAAAATAAAGTATTCAATTTATCAGATGATGTGATTCCTTGTGAGTTGATCTAAATATTATAATTTTGTTTTTTTATTGCATCTCATAAAATATCTTCATTTCTGATTTTTTTTTATCAGATGATCATAATGCTGTTGTTCTGGTAATGTGCAACAATGAAACAAGTGTACCATATGTAAATGCATCGTGGGTAGAGGTAAGACATCACAGATATTGATTATTATTTGTCTTGCAACTGTGATCTCATAATTTTTAACATATCTTCATACAATGCCTCTTTGTCTCAGACATACGACGAAAATACTAGTATGATTGCAGCACAAACACCGATGAACGAAGGAATTTCATTCTTTTGGAGATCTGTATTGGATAATAGAGTTAATACTATTGTCATGCTTGCACGTGCTGAGGTAAATTCGAGTAAATGACTGCCTAATTATGTCAGTCAACAATGTTTGATTGAAGATAACGTAGGATCTTTTAGTTGAAAGAATTGAGTAAAACGTAATAATGTAACAATATTGAATGAGCTCTCAATTAGTTACCACCGTGGATTCGGTGTAATCAAGGATAATCATTTCAACGTTTCGGCTTCATGAATGCTGTTGATATCTGAAGCTTCGAGCGGCTAGAATCCCAACTAATATTATAATTTTTAAAAATTGTTCCCAGTGAAATCCTGACTTGCGATACAAGCGCAGAATAATCTATGGCAGGGTGGTTCAAGATTGCGAGGTTGGCGGGCCGCAAAAACTTTTGAGGATGTCTCGATGGCCGCAGTCGGAGAAAACCCAAAAGTGATCAAACACCTCCAGTTTACTCCCTTTAAATATATTTATAGTTTTTAGGGCAGTTATTAAAAGCCTTTAGGTATTTAAAATTGCATCCCGAGAAATACCGTGGTATTTTTTCTGGTGTTTGGTTTTGTAATGTCGCTTAAAATTACATTCTTTTGTGACAGATATTATTTGAAAACACACCAGACACTGTGGTATAACGTTGTTGGGGGTAAGGAAATACGTTTCCTCCCAGTTTAGCTTGGTCACTTTTTTTTATTACATTCATTGTATGATGAATTGTCATATTCGACTAATTTTATTACATGTAGAGTGATCAGGCTTGGTACTATCGTCAATGAGCAACCATGTCCGTCTAAATTGGGACTCCAGACCAAGCTAAAAAATGTTTGGATCGCGCGGCGCTAAGTAAGCTCTGCGATTTGTCACTGCTGTCACATGGCCAACGCTTGAAAATAGAGGAGTGTTTTTACTAAAATGAAGGCACAAAGCGTCTCTCCAAATGAGCAGTTACTTGCGCGGCTCATCTTATCGGCATTGTTGCACAAGACAATGCATTCTCCTTGTTACGATCACAGGAAGTTATTCCCATATTGGCACCGTCTTGAGGTTTATAGATATAACATTGAAATTCCGGGATTTTAACAAACATCAATCTCGACGTCGGGATTAGGGAAGAGGCTATTCCAAGTTGGAATTGTATAAAAATACCTCAAAAATGGTCTGCCAATAAATACAAATATCTGCCAATGGTTAAGTATAAGCTAAATTTGTTCTGCGGTCTGGACCACCCTGATCTATGGTATAAGATGAGTGGAGTCTATATTGCAAGGAGTGATCTAATCGCTGGACAACTTTCATCTGGTCACTATCCCACCATAAAATGTAACCGATGTTTACTTATAAAAGCATAACATTTTTTAAAGTATAGCTTGTTATGTTATTATTTGTTGTTATATATTATAGGCCTATCATCTTCATAGAACTAAATTATAATTTTGAAAACATCTATAGTAAATAATGACATTGTTCAATGAAATACAATCTTTTTGCTTCTATACACAGGAGTGCATTCAATATTGGCCACAAAGGTTTTGCGAACCGTTAAGAATAGATAACGTTAGTGTTACCTTGCTGGGAGAGAATATAAATGGATCGATATCTCATAGATTTTTTAAAGTCCTCAGAGAAACCAGGAGGTAAACATTGTTGATATTAAAACTAATTTTCAACGCATGTTTTAACTTCGATACTAGCAAGGTTTGCGTAGTTAAGTGCTAAATTTAGATATTGCAAAACAAACAAATCAAGGCGAACATACAGTTCAAAATTTTTACCAAACATCCGATTATTTTATTATTTCAGACTCGTGTTACACAAATACAATATTCTGACTGGAGTAATGAACAATGTCCAGAAGATGGTAGCATTGTATTGGATATTATTGGGGAGATGCAGAGAAATACAAGAGGTGTTCGGGGATCAGCTTGTCTTATTCACTGCACGTACGTAATTTAGTATAAATTTTTATACATGCCAATTTTCAATTGATAAGTGATAATGTTACAAACATTAAACATCCATTTTGACGTATATTTATAGCGATGGTGCTGGACGAACTGGAGCATTTTGCGCAATCTCAAATTTGATAGAGAGATTGAAATATGAGAATAAAGTTGATGTTTTCCGCGCAGTAAAAGATTTGCGTGATTGCAGACAAGGAATGGTTAAGACGTTGGTAAATGATTCTAAATGTTATTTCTAGATAGATCTCAAAAGAATATTATAAACATCTAACTAATTAACTTTGTTATAAACTTTCAGTTTTATCCCTGGTTATCGTATACCATCACTCATTATATATGACCTTAGATTATGTCAGTATAAAATACTCGCAATGCTGGTATTCCGATTGCTCAAATTGAATTAGTTTTTATGTAACAAGTGTACGATTTTTTCCCCCGTAATTTTTATATTTATATGCAGACGCGTATGTTTAATAGTAGGGATTCTAATCTTCGTGTATTCGCTTTTACTCATATCTACTTTCCTTTGAACTCTTTTATCGTGAAAACTATAGAGTAACAAAATATATGATAATTGCAGGAACAATACAAATTCTGTCATACTGCAATCTGCAACTACATGAAGTCGTTCGAAATTTATCCTAATTTCGAAGAAAAGAAATGATTGATAAATGTATAAGCTGTATATTTCAACTACTATTCAACCCACATCTAATGTAACTACAACTCATTATCTTCGCTCAGTAGTGGTCTATTGAAGTGTCTAGAATATTTGAGGCGCCGAGCAATCTTTATTAAACTTTATGTAATTTTTTCACATTCATCAAACTTTAAATATGATACAGAATATTTTAAAATGTCCTATCAGCTTCATACTATTAATTTCATCAGGCTTCAATCTCTGAGTCAATTGAGTTATGACATGATAATACTTCTAGAAAGCTAACGAGAGCGACACCAATCAATATACAAGCGCTCAAATTAAGTGGTAGAATTTGCCGGCAAGATGCTCTAGATGCGCTCACACAAAATTGATGGAACCAATTGTTATTTTAACGTCAAACAATGCGATAACCTTCATACAGCGGTATGGGATGGTTTTAATGAAAATAGGATTTATGGCTCACGCTGATGCAAGAGTATCTAAGGGTTGTTCCCGGAAATCGCGGATCGTAATTGCGCTAACTAAATAATGATTGTAAGATTCATACTTTGCTGCGATTGCTTCAGAAGAGATATATATTTTATTTTATACTTTCTTGTCATTGAATCATTTTAGTACTTTCAAATTCCAATTCAATTTATAGGATTTAATATTAAGCATTTTGATATTGGTGAAACTACTGTCGTAGACCAATTTTGCACTCCAGGTATATATATATATATATTAATTTTTGATATGATGGATTTAACAAAAGTATATTCGTAATGATATCGAAAAAAATTAAAACAATTAGTTACATATTTTTGAATGAAAGCTTGATTTTCAATTTGGTATTTACATATCAAAATTAAATTGTCTATTTTAAATTTATGTTCCACGTATTCCGTATAAATGTTGTTATACATAAAAGTTGGTTCTCTAATTCACCGAGATAAGATTCCATTCATTTCATGACTACACGTGACGTCACATTTACTATTTCCATACGCTACGATAGTGTCAGACTGAATTGTAATTAAATCTGAATTAAATTGTTGAACCTAGAGATTAAAAAACAAATTTCTCATGCAATTGTAAGAAATTTCCACAACTTTCTTCGTGGGCGGGAGATCCGAACAAAATTCATTGGTTCGTAGTTGACTTATTGCCTATTGCTTACCTTAGGTTTCGAAGTGTTGCAAAATTCTGTATTTTATGACGTTGACCGATCATTTATTCCATTTCTTCTCATAAAGGCGTGAAATATAGTAAAAAAAATATTTAACATTAAATAGATTAAATGATTTAAAGGCCTAGCCTTCGTTAGGTACGACCAGTTTAGTAATCCACATGATATTCGACTAGGGGCGTTATAGCAAGCGTGCTTTTTTGATTTATTCATTGCTCGTATTGTATTAGTGTAAACTGCCTATATATATACAATTTGAAGATAACTTCCACATATTTTCAATTATCTAATAGTTTTTTTTATTTTGATATTTGACTGCGTATTATCAAGTTTCAGTTATATCTTTTAGCTGATATTGCAAATTCGGTCTTTAAATTTCAATGTTTGAAAACATCTTTCAAAATTATACGGCCTTATATTATTGTAAGTCTATTGTACTTATTGTCATAAATGGATGTTAATATGTTTTGCAGAAATAAGTGCATTCAATCTCATTTTACTTTCAACAATTTATTGGTGCTTTGGAAATGAATGAGTGATGAAAGCTTTTTTTTTTACCAAACTAGATCTATTCATCGTTGCAAATTTGAGAAAGTCAAAATATAACGCCCTCAATATATTGTCATTACTTCATAAGTAAAAACTTCCGTCCGGTTTGTACCATTTATTTGTGCTATTTATTATCCATGGCACGGCAATTGTATATCTTCATATTATATCAGTTGCCTGTAATTTCGTTCGTGATTGAGGTTGGAATGGGGCAGGTTTGAGAAAAAATATAGCAATACTTATTTCTGGTAGCGTCGCGGTCGACTCGCGATTCGCGACAACATAAAAGCGTTACTATTCTAAAATACCACGACAACCTGCGGAAATAAAAATGCAAGGAAACTTTCGATAAATATTCAGTTTAGATGTTTATTCTTTGCAATCTTGCAAATTCGTTATCACTGTAGGAAAAACACAATATCTGATATAAAATCTATAAAGTATATCAGAATAATAAATCGAAAATATTAATTAACTACAACTTTCTCAACGGATAATGATTTATCTGTTTCGTAAAGTACTCAATACCATGCCCGGTGAGGACGTATTTAAATGTATTGCTTTATTTTAACACACCGTATATACTTGGTAAAGTTTGTGATATTTCGAAAACTTTGTTTTTTTGAAACTATGAGTAAAGACAGTGGTATATGGTAAGTAATGATGCTAGTAATATGGTTCTGGTGATGCCCGTTTAACAATCCTTCTAAACATGATGAAGAGTAAAATAACAAGTAATATACCAACTACAATAGATAATACAATAACAGTGTACATGTATCCAGACAAGATGATTCTACTTTGGTAATCTAGGTTTATTTTGTCGGTAGCGTTTTCCTCGAAATATGTGTAACTGACACTGATTTCTCCAAAATCATCAGGCTGTATGTCTCTAAAAGAGAAGGAGGAATATTTCAAAATACTCCCTTTTATGACATGTTTACTGTTAGCGATGGGTGGAAATTGTGGTTTGCATTTGTGACCAAAAATATGCATTGCGAACAATGGATTCATCACTCAAACATAAATATCATTTTATTTTATAAGACTAACTTTAATTTTAAATCACCATTCAATATCAAATGAAAACTAACGTAATACACAGATAAAGGCACTCGTGAAATTTATGTGCGAAGACATGGATCAGCATACATATGATTTAGCGAAAAACGTTTATAATGCAGCAGCAAATCTTTTCATCGTTTCCAAAGAGTTTGGAAAATAATTTCATTCCGAAGGAATTATATTTTTAACCTCTTGAACCCGGCAAGCCGGTTTACCGGCTTGTTTGAGTACGCTCTGTGCCCCGGCAAGCCGGTTTACCGGCTTGTTTTTCGTGTCGGAAGGAATCAACTTTAAGATCTCGTATCTCAAGAACCACAATGAGTATTTAAATAAATTTTGTATTGCATGAAAGCTTGTTATTGGGACTAATTATATTGTAAATATCGGTGCTCTAATATACGATGTTCCAGTGAAATTGGCAATTTGAAAGTGCGTATGAAATTATTGTATGATAACAAATATTTAATATAAAGAATTTCGACTTCTTGCCTAAATAGCCACATATTCAATCGACAATATATGTGGCAAATTTGAATAGCTTTTTATATACGTATCCAAAACGATTTTACGATGAACCATTCAAATTTTATGGCTAAATATAATAGATTATCTGTAGATTTAACAGCGACGCTGCGTCAAAATGATGTTCTCATTAAAGAGAGGCAACGTCTCGTCACGCACAACTTTACGTATATTACGCAAATGCAACAAAACGTGACGATATCCGCAATAACGTTACGTCGAGATGTTATTATTTAAATGTCCGCAGGAAGTAATTAATTGACCCGATGTTACGCATTCAAAATTCGCACTACGCTTTGACTTTGACTGCCCGCTCAAGCCCCATTAAGTTGTGGTTACGTATACGCAATAGGAACAAGATTGTGATTTTATTAGCGGATAACCGAACAATAAAGACCATGAAGAATGTATGTACATAAAAGACTGTTTGCTAAAATTTTTAAATTGAATATTGTACTTTGTTGTGCCCGGAACAATGAAGAACATGAAAATATTATGCAGATAAAAGACACCTTCTAAATCCAATATTGCAATTTGTTGTGCCAGTTATACCAATGGTTGTTGGTTTCGTTACCTATACATAGGTACTCATTACAGTATTTGCACTTATATACTGTCTTGCATCGTTTCAGCAACGCTTTATCTTTAGCAGCTGGATTGGATTTTTGGCAATAATGTAAATTTTGCTGCATACGACGCATCTATTATTAGAACTGGCGTTTTGCGGTGGGGGTATCTAGTTCTGGCGACGCATATGATCTTCTTGGAATAAGAGTTGCTCATTCTGGATTATTAGTTCTCTCAGATATTGATCCATCCACTTGCTTCGCCTAACATTCGTACAATCAGATATTTTGATCTGCAGAGCAGGCAAGTACTTATTTTGGTTGATATTTGAACAAATACTGATGGGCGAATAAAACATTTTCCACGGGAAATTTAATATGACGATATTAACTTCCCTTCACTTTGCTATTACTGCGCGCATTACTCGACGTCGGTACTTCACTCCATGCAGGGTTAATTTCATATCGAAACTCGGCGACCGATGTCCCGCTGAGAACGTCGTCGTGAAAGTTATCTTGCGCATTTTGCCACGCAATACGTTTCGAACGTACTTATCAACATCTTCATGACGTTAGTCACGTGATCGGCTTTTGCGTAGCTGCGTAATCAGTGCGTCATGGCCGCTTATCGAAGTTGTTCACCCGACACAATGATACACAATTGAATATTTAAATATAAAATTGGTTATATGGCAGCCACAATAGTAATTCAAATATCAACAAAGAGCTTATAAAAAACTCTTTATGAACATCAATTATTGGCAGTATATTTTGTACCAAAATAACGAAATTTCAAGCCAAAACTCACATACATGCAGAAAAATCACTGTTAGATTAGGGTCAATTTTATTAATTTTGACAAAATGTATTTCAAATTGGAAAATACATTCTGAATGCACGATAAAATTTCCTTTCGATTGAAATGTCACACAACGTGCTACTATAATTGGTAAAAAAATTATAAGCGTTCCAAATAGCCAGTATTTAGAATAATTTTATTGTTTTACCAACACGGCGCCGCGAACCTTCAGGGTGAGCGAGTAACTTCGCTCAGAGCCGTCAGAGTTCAAAGAGTTAAGCGCGGCTTTCAAGCGTAGTAACGTCTCTACCACCCACTGATATCCCAGAGTTCAGTGGTCGTTAACTCGAGCCTATACAATTTTTCTGAACGGCATTGAACGCGGGAGAATAATAAAATGGAAAGTATTATATAGTTATTGTATACCACCAAACATTCTGCTAGCCACGTTGGTTCATGCACCTCTAAAAGGAAACCGCTGTAGCAGGATAAGTTGCGGAAATACACAGATCAATTGCACTGATGTGTTATAAACGGTATAACCTCTTACCTTATTTCAAGTGTCATTTGTAAGATGTTTTCAATAGGTTCTTTCTCGCGAACAGTTGGTTCATAAAGATAGCACCTATCGTTGTGTTCTTGCGATACATTACTGTTCAAACAAAACTAGAATTGTAGAGCTTGATTCAAAAATGATATAAATCCGTTGTAGAACAAAAATTAAATAAAAATTTCTTTGTGCGTGAAAATTAGATGATAAAAATGTAAGTGTTCACAAACTCATCGGGCTTGTCCATACCCAATTACTGCATGTGTATATCGTATTTTACGTACTATATTCTTCCTGTTTTAAAACATACAACAGGCGCTGTGAAACTGGTTCAAGGCAATTTTTTGGGGTGTGTTATCAAAATTACTCAACATCAGACACGATCAATTACTATACGTGGCGATCGACGTGTTGTTCACCTCTAAAGTATTGAGTGAAATTTCTAAAGACGGCATAATTTGTATGGGTAAACACTATTGTTTTCGATTACCCCTAAACTGCTACAAATAAAAAGAGCTCATTGGTTAGTTTGGTATTAGTTAGGATATTACTGACTCAGCCATTCATTATTTATTTGAGTGCCACTGCGTGATATATTGGCTTTGTGTATAGATGTCAATTGAAGATTCAACAAGCCTTTAGTAAAAAGGAAAATGCGTGATAATCTAAATCAGAAATTTTAGTTTTCGACATAATATAATTTCAGGGACTAAAATTATATTAACAACTTTTAAGTTGCTGGAATCCTAACTACCTGTAGCATTGGGCTTTCTCCTTCCATCCGTGCATCGTTGAAATGCCAGCATGTGAACAAGAATATGTTTTATTTCGATTAATCTGTGTAGAAAAAAGGTTTGTATTGAACGTACAATAAAATTAACAACCTAGACTAATAGTCCAGCAGATGAAGGGACCTTTTTGGCCCAAGTTTGATTTCAGACATAAAGTTTTTTTTATTTGTGATTATTCATCTTGGGGTCATTGCCAATCATTTCTACATGGGTGTGGAGTTTGCAGCCTTGAGCAATTTTCTTTACGGCTCGATATTTGTATTAGTGTTTTTTGTCAAACCTGTGCATCATAATGACGCACAACCTGAATCATAACCTGTTACAATACTACGTTCAGGTTGTGCGCAATCTTGGTGCACAAACTACGCAAGCGCCAAATTTACTAGGAAATAAAATCAATAACTTTTAGGTATTTGTTGAGATATTTGTATTAGTGTTTTTCGTCAAACCTGTGCATCATAATGACGCACAACCTGAACCATAACCTACGACAAACTACGGAAGCACCAAACAGAAATACTGTTGAAACGTACGGGTAAAATAAAGAGTACCATTTCAAAATACCCTCTATTGTTGCAATTAACGATACAAGCCTGCTAATGCAGTCGCCAGGGGTTCAAGTGGATATACACCCGGTGTAGAACAGTCAATTATTTGTTAGAGAGAATTGTTATGCAGCGGGATGATCACGACGGGCAGTGAAAGATAATGATATCACGAGAACAAGAATGAGAAAATTGCTACATTTTATAGTATTTCCCTGGGAAAGAATGTAGTTTATTGTTATGTTCCATGACAATGCTTTTCAAACTACCAAACACTCTAAACACTTTTGCTTCTTCTCTTCTATAAAAATACGTTGTTATTATATATTCGCATTTCCATCTGTTTGTTCTTTCTCCCAGATAACCGATCCAAGGAGGACAGGGTCCCCTTTGAAGAAACCCTGTCATAAACTAAAAGAGGCGACCGTGCTTCTCTTGCCTGTTGTCATGCTGTCCCTGGAATTCAGCTACAACAAAAAATTCACGAAAACGGATTTTTAAATCTTTTTGATTTCAATAATATTCTCAACAATGAATGATATACGGGTGGTAAAATGCCAAGTTATTCCAACAACATGATCATGTTTTGCAATTAACAGCCAATATTGTAACTTTGCTTGACAGAGCCCAAAGAGCTCTAACTACAAATATCAA
Source organism: Styela clava (assembly GCF_964204865.1). Taxonomy (NCBI): domain Eukaryota; kingdom Metazoa; phylum Chordata; class Ascidiacea; order Stolidobranchia; family Styelidae; genus Styela; species Styela clava. Next base: position 18,407,891 of record NC_135251.1, on the reverse strand, counting down.
AAATGTAAGGCCAAAAAAGTCACACTACAACATTGTCAAATGTGCTGTATTTACGATAGATAACAGGTTTACCAAAAAGAATTACATGAAAAATGGTAAAATAAATATCAATTCAGCAATATCTACTTAGTGATATGCATCTGTTGATGATTTTATGTGTTTGTTTTGGAAGTTTAATAACAGAATTAATTGTGGTTGTTGGGGATGTTTAAAAAAAGGTTGCATGGAAAAAAGTTTTCACAAAATGTCAAGGTTTGATAGTAGTAGAGAAGTAGAAAAAATACTCGTCCCATGTTTTTTTTTCATTTGATAACCACGCCACAGAACTTCGATAAGTATACGCAGCAATTGCGAGAGGCAGAAATGCCAAGATGGGATTTCATCGCATTGCAAACCAATATCAGCAATTCTTATATATATACAGTCCGAAACTTTTTGTCTGTAGCTGAGCTGAGCTGAGATGCCAATTGGCACTCATGTAAACTGAACTGTAAGAGGCACGCGATGGAGCAGATACTAGGAGTATCCATCCCCCAGCTGTCATTTGAGTGGGTGCTGCTGGTTTTATTGCAGATGTTACTAATCTTTTTGTATTGAAGATTTACTGGCATCACCGATTTAGGGATGTTGAAAACCAACACGCAATATTACAAAACTTACTTTCAACACGCGGTTTGAATGAATGAAAAAGATGAAACTAGTATTGTTTAGAACAGCATACAATTCTATAGAATGAAATCATACACAAAAGCTCGTCAGAAACCTATAGCTCAATAATCAAGTGGAATTTGATGCATTGCGCAAAAATGTGCGCGTTACTACGTACAACCGAAGCACACAGGAAAATGTGTGTGATGTACTAGCATTCAAAATTTTGAATAAACTATGTTGGCATAACAGGTGTACATCTCGGTTTTGCATACGCATACCTTCTATCTCCACAAGGATATATTAATTTTGTCAAAGTCAATGCAGCACTGAAAGGTTCCGGTTCTTCCAAAAGAAAACACGTTACACATCGTTAGATACCAGTGGATGGTTTTACATGGCCTTGTTCGGAGTGAAAAACGAGGTCAAATATTCCAATCCAATTCAACTAATAAAATATTTCCAAGTTCCTAAGCTTAAACTAGGAAAACAAAATGCGCGCGGCAACGCAAATGTAGTTTGAAGAGCGCAGTAGAAAGTGGCTAGTTGCTGTCGATGGATCTTGGCTTGTATTAGTGAAATAAACTACCATTTATTCTACTAAAATTGAATTTCTGACATGGTAAGAAGATTCAATGTTACTATGTATGCAAAACTATACCATGTAGTTATGAAATAATTGTTTTTAACAAAAAGGCGCTCCTGAAGTATTCGTACCAAGATGACGCACAACCTGAACATTGTATGTTTACCAGGTTAGGGTTCAGGATGTGCGTCATCTTGGTACGAATATTTTAAATCCACTTAAAAAAAAATCGCTCAACATTATATACTCCACACCCACCTGGGTATCATTATATATGTCATCTACATTATATCTGAACAATAAAAAATAAAAAAAATGTCCCAAAACAATGTTAAGGCCCGATTCTGCCGGACTATAAAATGAATGCATACCTGCTGCCAAGATCCTTCCATCGCAAATGTGCTTACGGCACTGTATCCCACACTAACGTTACAAGATATTTTTACTGATTCCCCAATTTTTGCTTTCACCAATTTTGGACAACGTATCGTGGGCTTGCTAGTCTGGGTAGGAGCTAAAAATATGATAAAATGAAATTAGGGTATTTTATTGTTTTAGGCTCGTTTGCTCTACATGGTCAGACATTCGCAATCAAAAATCTCTTCTGTTCGCATTATCTGATATATTGGCTGTACAACATTAATCAAATCAACTTAGCAGTAGGTGTTATATGTATGTTATATTTCATGACATAATATCTGGAAATGTTAGTTTGGTGAAATATTTTGACGTAATAAGATTAAAAAAAAACTTCCGGGAGGGATCCGGAGACGAATCCAATCTCAAAGATGATAAAAACTATGAATGATTCAGAATTTGGTGATGACATTATGTAACATCATTTGCAACAAAGGTTCTGCGTTTTTATCGCCAGAGCAGCTATCGCGTCTTTAAATACCCGCTTCATCATGTTATTTTATGTTGTTTTATTGATAATCGAAGCCAATCTTCCCTAAAGCATTGAAATGTAAACTTGTCGTGTCACGCATTTGGTCCCAGATAAATATTTGGCAAAATAGCAAATTAAAATAATTTGTTATTTCAGATGGGCATATTTTTGTGATGTATATTTCAATGTTCGTATATGTGGTATAAATCAAAATAATCAATTACATACGTTTAGCACATAGACTAAATGCTATCGGGTGCCTCGTATGTCCATTGTATGTTATTTTACAAGAATATATTCCAACTATGCTGAAGTCCAACGACGATATAGTGAGCTGAATAATATGAAAATGGCCAATATTATTACTGTTTATATTACAAATCAGGCAAAAGAAGGAATAGATAATCAATCAATAACACATACTTTCGATCCCATCATATGGTATACATCCGGGCGCCTTTTTGGATGAAGTTCAGTGCAGTTTAAATACCATGTAACGTTGTAATCGTGCATTTCTTTAGTTAAATCAAGTTGAGGCTCAATTTCAAGCGGTGCTGTGAAGTGGAATATGTCAATTTCAGTATACAACTTTACAAATGGAATATTCATTTTTTTGTTATTGCTTTAAAACCTGTTCAGACTGTAAAATAATTTTTTCAGTATTTTAGGTTGATCTTCCTTTCTGATTCAAAATTATTATCCTGGATATATATTACAAGTACTCATATTATGAAGCGAGCAAGGAAGGAAGTTTGGGGAAAACAACAACACATTCTGCAGAAAACAAAAGTTCCACTTAGCACACTTGATTTAACAATGCCAATCTTGTTTTAATTTATAATTAAATTGATTACACAGGAGAAAAGAAAATGCTATGTTAACTGGAATTTATGTGTATCAAAAACTGTAAAAAGTTGTAGGCTACATCAGCATATTAGCACATATTAATCAGTCGTGATTAAATATTTACTTGTACATTCCATTGATTTTATTTGGCCTTTCCTTCCTTCTGTTGGCACAATGGGATATTTTTTCTGATTGTCGGCGCATGTTTCCTCTGGTTGCTTTGTTACATTTAATTTCATCACAGAATAATAACATGTAGCGTTGGAAGGCTTAAACATGAACAAGTTATAACCTTCTATGGCACATATTTATGAATTTATTGAGAAATAGGAAAAAGTACGTTGATGCCAATATGATAAGTTTAAGCACTACATGAACTCTTTAAAAATTTCGAATCTTCCGTATTTGTGCAAATGGTTACACACGTGTTTGGTGGACGGGAAATATATATATTGCTATAACACAACGAAAATACTTTCCTTTTTGAAAACGATTGAAAAATCCATTGCGTAATAATGCGATTGCGACATTTTAAATTAACATATATGAAAACATAAGTGCCAACACAAAATGCAACCCCTCTCATGGTCCCAGCCAAAACGTGGCGCAGGACAACTTTGTGCCTTTTACGCCCCACGGAATTAATTAAAGCAATTGTATCACTCAATCGAAACAACAGGTGGAATAAACAAAAGTTGGGAGACAGCACACGGAAAAGTCACATCACAATAAAACCTTGTGTTTGTGTTATAAAAAATATCCTACCTTTATATTCCCTGATACACTGTATTAAATAGAACAAGTGAATTTTTTCATACCAACAAATATACCTTTATATTGATTTGATATGTCGTCGGAGAATTGCCCGTTAAATCTGTAGTATAATATTTAGGCCCGTCATAATAATTTGATTTATCCATCGGCTTCGACCAAAGTGTTCTGTTGGTGACAGGATCGATAATTAAGCACTAAAAATGTTAAAATTATATTTTATATAACGATTTCATTATTTTATTATCTTGCAGTGTCATTCGAGAGAGAAATGAAACTTGGTATTGAACGGATGTACAATTCAATCATTCCATTTTTTTTATATCGAAAAAAATTGATTATGTTTTATAATACGCACAGTAATAAAAAGTTCGTCTTACTGTTAAATTCCCAACTCCGTTCAGACCATAATTTATGTTCCTACGAAGGGCGGCAATAAGATGAAAGCAAGACATAGCAACGGGCCAACCTGCGTAAACTTGTTTAATTTCTGTCTCTTCAAAATGACAACCAATTGTGCCTGTAAATAAAAGATCACAGAGTCAGTAAAGTCACAAAAGCAGAGCTTTCATACGTTTACAATCTGTTTTATGACCAAATTTTTTTCATGAACTTCAATTATGTAGAGTCGTGGATCAATCGGCATTTACTTAGGGCAGGGGTCGGGAACCTTTTTGGTCAAGAGGCCCTGAAATATACATATTTTCAATTGCATTTTCGTGCGAGCCATATAACATTTCTTCACTTAATCAGGCCTGAAAGGTTTACTCAAAAGTCAACACATTCCATGTCAATATACATTTAATGTGACTTCTGATGCTGCATGTTTTCGTTGCGGGCCTTGAACGGTTGCTCACATGCAGCCCAAGTTGGAATCTACGATACTCATCACCCTTTTTCGTTTAGGCATCTCCGTAGTATTTTAAAACTCTATCGCTTTGTGATGTCACAATATATGTTCCAGAATCCCCATGTTTTGTCTGGTAATTCTCTTACATAACATAGACATGCGCTGGGCCCGCGTTGTCAAACGTATAAGGAATTTTTTGCCAAATTTGGCCATAAAATAGTTTGAAGTCTAGTAACAATAGTAAGCTTAATCTTAGAATAATAGATTTTTCTGGGAGCCATATGCCGTCACCAAAAGAGCCATATATGGCTCGCGAGCCATGGGTTCCCGACCCCTGACTTAGGGGGTAACTAACTCCACACTCCACAATCATTTTACTCTCGTGAAACCTTAGTAGTCGTCCATAACTATGCTCAATTCCTTTCATAACTGAGTGATAATATTTGCTTTGAGCAAATGTTTTTTTATAACGGTTTAGTTAAACAATCGAACGTCCTTGAAATTAGCTTGTACAATCTAGGAAAAATGGAAATAGTAATAAGATGAAGAATTATAGACTACTATACTATATGGTTATAAAATGATCTACATTTTTCCAGTCGTTGACCTTTCTTTCGTTGGTTATCTACGTACTTGGGATTCATAACGTATTATATACACAGCATGCTATTGGTATACGAACTTGTCCGCTGGTTTACACTATAACTTTATAAATATTTGATTTTATATTGAAATTTGGTGTAAAATTTACTTTCAGTTAAAATAGATTGTAATATATTCGCAAGGTCTCTCTGGAAGACAATTTCGAATACCGATAGATTTGTCAAATTTTATGATAATTACGAACATTCAACTGAACTGCTTGTGATAGAATTTACTCAATTCAATCAAGTATAGATTTAAATAATTTCCCCACTTGAAAAATCTTAACTTCGTTCATTTTCAGATAGTTTGATTTATTTATGGGCGAATATGCTCAGGCTTTTTCCTAGTTTGAAATCCAAGAAAATGCGGCCTACAGTTCAATGACTCTTCTGTTTGTCAATTTTAACAAAATAATTCATTCATTCAGAATAAAAAAAGGTGATCCCTGAGAAACGAAACGGCAACCAATAAAGTGTCACAATCTACTGGAACTATATTTAAATAAGCGGGCTTGTCCATTGGAATAGGATTTCAATGGGAATCCCATGGAAAACGTCCCATGGGTTGGGACAGCACACATTTGTATTTCCCATGGGACCCGTGGGACACGAAAACTGTATGATATTCAGGAAAATAATGGCAAACCTTTCGTAATGGACTTCGTGTTCATATATTTGAGCATAGCTCTCTTGTTAGTTATAAAGAGCAAAATATATTCAGCCTTAACAACATACTTCGTGAAGGGGTTGATGAACACATGCATTGACGTTATGAATATAAAGTTAACAAAGTCGATAAATTTGTTGTGTTGCATGTCTCTTCGTACATGTAGTCCTGTTTAGTAGACGCTAATCCTAAATTTAATATTTGTTATTGAATTTTATTCCAATGGGCATCCCATGGGATGGGGTGGGACAGGCATAATTGCTATACTCAGGGGTCACCAACTTTTTCGAAGTCGAGGGCTACTTTCTGGGTACAGATTAAGCTGCGGGCTACCAGTTCAATGTTCACTTCTAGAAAAATCAGTTGCTCGATTAAGCTTCAATTATTGATATAATTACTGGTATTTAGTGAAGTATAGACACTAATAAACTTTAGGATTCTTCAGGAAATCAAACGATTATCACAACGTTGCAAATAAATTTCTATCAATAACACTTGTATTTCAAAACTGAGTGTTTTTAAATTGATTTTCAACACTCTGCACACGTCTAAGATAAAATGGACTTAACAGTTGTACTATCCAATGTTATAGAGTATTATACTCCGACGTGTAACTTGACACTGTAACTCTGAGCGAGTCTTGCAGATTTTCATCAGTGAGGCGTGTTCCATGTTTGTTCCCGGTGGAGTGAGTCGCAGCGCTATGGCCCATCGTGTTAAGCGTTAGGTTCGCAGGTTAGAATCCCATGCGGGGATTGTTATGTGCAAATGGATAGCTGGACTCCTCGCCGCCGTAGGGTGGTTCACGTAACCGCTGGTCGGTTAAGGCTTCCTTCGCCATCAAGTCCAGGCTTCCAGAAACAAATAACTAACTAATTCCATACCCGACATCGAATGGTAACCGGCGAGAAGCCGTGGTTTATCATATGGTTAAGCCGTCTTATCGGTTATCTTCTCCCCCGGGATAAATATGTAAATCTCCTCCTATCCTGAATTTATGTCAAAAATGTTGTTTCGAAAGGATAGGTTGAAACAAACGATGGTCTCGTAAAATAGGATTGCTGTATGATTTGAATCGCGAGCTTTTTCTGTCCGTTCTGTGCTGACCAGTGGGTAGTTAGCGCGGAAGATTACGTGACAAGATGTGAAATATCTCTCCGCTTTGCCGTCGCTAAAATCGCCCCACTAATGAGACACACGTAGGCTGTTTTCATGGTGGTATAAATATATCCACCTCCCATTCATCGTGAAAATGATGGGGTTTGCTTTGGAATCAATATTTGTATTATTAGTGCTCCGCTAACCAACGGACAAGAAAAAGCGCGGGTTCGTGGAAAGTGATCTCAGTGTGATGTCATAATTGGAAGAGTGTTAATTGACCCGTCACATTACTGAGGTCAAATAAAAATAAGGTTGATGGTTACAATAATTAATATAGTGTCATTTCTAGTTCCCATATAAGTGTGATTTATACTTAAATAGCAGGACAAAATATAATTGATGTAGCTTACTTATAAGAGCCATTATTAGGCTTAGTTTGGAACAGACCTGCGGGCGACTAATATAGTCTTCGCGGGCGACTTGGTGCCCGCGGGCAACGCGTTGGTGACCCCTGTGCTATAGGATGGGAATGGGACAGAAAAATATGTCCCATGGACAAGCCTGGAAATAAGGCAGTGCATTACGCATTCATTGTTATTTGGTAAGTTCACTGTTAGTAAACGGATGTGAGCTTGCAGTCAATCAATCGAGTAACAAGATCAAAAACTTTCGGGAGAAGTTCCGATATTCCAAAGGTCTGCTATAATATATATCTGTAATTTAATTAATTTTGACGAGATAAAGGGTACCATTCTGTAGCCAATTGTGGTCCAATAATATTTGTAATTCAATCCGACATACTTAGTACAATAAAGAATAACAGCCCAGAGATGACATTGTCAACCTTTAGTTAGGCAATGTAAACTAAATTTCAACTTAAAATAAAAAAAAATTCAAATTGTGGTTAAAACAAAATAAATATGCAACATTTTTGCCAGAGACTTTCATTTTGAGTTCATGTGGTAAATATATATCGTTACGTATAAGGCAATAGTTACACTTTTAAAATAATAAGAAAAGATGCGTCATTGTAGAATGTCCGAAATCGTGGAGGAAAAAAAACGTTACTCACTTCGTTCAGATTCATTGGAATAGCCGAATGCCACAAGAAATAGTACAATGAAAAGTATTGTTTTCGATACCACTCGGTGCATTGTAGCTGTTTTGATTGGTGAAAACTGAAATGCGTCAAAGTTGAGGCTCGAAACTGATTCCCGACGATCGATTGTGAGCAAGTGCACGTCTTTGAAATATGGAGTTCTATCTATGTAATATTGGCCGACTTCAACAACTAGTTATTTCTACGAGTTAGTTTCCTCTTCCGTGGATAATTTGATTCACTTCTAATCTTACAAACTCAAGATAAAAACTCAAACCGTAGGCGGAACCCTGGTATTGAAGCTGGTATTATACAAATAAAACATGTTTTCAAGATTTGGTCATAAAATTTTATTATATTGTTAAACGTAATTTAAAGATGCTTTTACTCGAACTCATAACTAGATGGATCTTATTTACCTTTTTTTTACATCGACGGTGAGGTGTGTCTGAGCATAATGTTAATCTCACAACAGTTAACTGTTTATATAGGCCTCAAAAAAACGCAATGCTGACACCATGAGATAAAAACCGATTTAACTCAGATATAGCGATGTCTTAATTAATTAATTAATATTGACGGTTTTACAGATCTGTAATAGCTGATATATAAATCGAAAATATATAAATTATATTTGACGAAAGTGATACGTCAGTTTCTTCCTCTTTACATATTGTACAGGAAAGGGCCTATTGCGTTGTAGTTCTCCAAACCGGGCATTCACGACTAAGTAACGTAAAAACTGCTTCCCACTCACAAATTATATCCTTCATTACAATGACAGTTACGATTCGCATAATGTTTTTAACATATTTCTTTATCAATATTACCTTGAAATATAAAAATTATTTTCGGACATTTAACCTGTTTTGGTAACTTTTTCGTGCGGTTTTACATATTTCCATGTAATAATATAAGATTTTATCCGGTCAGCTGATAACTTACAAATAAAAGTCTGAACTGAATTGAAATATTCATATATAAGCTAGTAAGAATAAAGAAACAATTTTAGTAGGTGAAGAAAAGCTTGACTCTACTGAATCTAACAACACTTTTACTCGAAGCTACTGAAAGATACCAAGCTAAACGCTAATGCACGGCGAGCGACACGTTTGATGACTCAAATCAAAATATAATATTCTCCACAGTCAATTTGGTTGTGTCATATCACAATCAAGTGGTCCATTCAATAGCCAGACATATGGTATTTTGTATCTAACATAGTTTTAATTGTATTAATGCCTTCCCTTAATGCCTGAACATACTTTCGAACATTTCTGTCCTTCTATTTCCTTGTTCGAGGAAATTCTGTCTTAAGTGGGTTTTGACGGGGCTGATCGATCAGTCATGGATTCGCAATAATGTGATAAAACACTCTCAAAGCACCAGATTCCAATTCCCAGAACCAATTCAAATATATGGCTTTTGTTATGTTGTTCACTATGCTAAAAGATACCCAGCGTAGCAACTACTTAACAATGATTATGAAATCTCATCTTGTAGTGATATAACTCATTGAAAAGCCAATACCTTACGTTACAATTTGAGAAACATTTGTGAATATACAATACAAAATATATTCGTTTAGTTTTATCAAACATACATAAAATAGTGCATTTGATACAATAATAAATGTAATATTAAAACATTTTTATTTTGCAGAATATAAAGCAGATTTATATTGCAGATATTTGAAACGAAACTGATTTTAATGTGAACGATTTTCACATTTCAAAGCTTGCATTTTGTTTTCCGGCGGGAAATGACTTCGAAACTTTTGTTCATATTTCAACTTTCTACCCGTTATCACCACTGCACATCACATGACAGCCTTGTCAGTCGGACCTTACACAAATTCTACAATTGCTCTTACGAACAAATGATCATCTAAACGTCCCATAAGAATCCAATTCGTCCCAGAACATGCAAGTCTTCTGATATGGATCAGAAAGAATCTTATCACCGTCAGATTTGAGTTCAATAGCTGAATATGCACCGAAGCTTTGCTCTGTAAAACGTGGCCAGTAGGCGGCGCTGTACTCGCCATATGTTCCTTCTTCCCGTTGCCCAGAGGTATTTTGGAATTCTCCCTTTCAAAGTAAAAGTTTGGAATTCATTGAGAATAATACTTCAATATATGACTTCTGCCATAAACCTGTGCGCTATCGATAGTTGTGGTATGGATCATAATCATATATACATGAATATTTGTATACGACGTCAATTAATCTAATTTCCCGTAATTAATATTAACCATATATCAATGCTAATTTTATGAATCACATTGAAATTTTTCCATATTTCAAGAATCTGATAATTATTTTTGTTTTCAAACTCCAACTATAATAACATTCAATATGGAAAAAGTAAAAAGCCCTGAAAATATTCACTAATATATAATTATTGTAAAAAAATAAATACCTCGCCATTCGGATTGCCATATTTAGCAAAATTTGTCCAGAAGTAGACTATCCTTTTTGCTAACATTTGTTCCTTATTATCAAATTTGTAATCTGACAGACCAACAGTGTTAAAAATAAAAGGCAGGTCCGCGCAATGGCAAACTCTGTCGAAACAAAAATCGGTTTCCCAGAGTTCCTGACAAAAGATATTATTAAGAAGACAGAATATGACACATGAATGATGAAAAAATATATTGCTAACAAATGGGTAAAATTCCTTTCGAATCTTATTGAATCGTGGCTACTGTATTAATGGGGGCCTAATCCAGCGTTTCCCAATTGAAGAGAAATTAGTTTTTTGGGGGGAAGGAAATACAGCCGTTTGACTAAAATTGAATAATAAGTTTGACTATTTAGTTATTTAGCATTATTTATACATACTTATGGGCACGTCATGAACTATTCATATTATTTAAATGCTAGAGTGCGATCTGCGCGGAACAGTAGTAATAAATCCTTGAAGCTCGAATAAATAATGAAAACATATTTTTATGCATAGTGAGGAAGAAATAATAAGATCCAAAGTAGGCTAAAGAGGGAATCATCGAAGAAGGTTGGGAACCACTGGTTTAATAAAAAAAAATAAGTCAGTAAATATGGTCGGATTCTATGATAAATAGAAAAATTAGCAGAATTCGTTTTTAATGAAGAATGTGAAACTACGAAAAAATGGAAAAAGAAAATCATAAACCTTTTTGTTTAATATATTAGGTTAGAGCCAATTTTGCTATGTATCTAAGTAAAGGGCTGACTTATATGAGTATATGAATCATAATACGGTCGCATTCATTCTTTATATATGTCGGCCTGGGTCTATTACTTTCGTGTCAGATGTCGAAAAAGATTCATTTCGGAAACGCGTCATGCGTCGATCGGCAAATGTGCCTAAGACGTCATAAACGCACACTGAGAATAAGTTTACTCACGTGAATAGGTAGTGATTCGTTAAATATGTAAAACCAAGAATCATATCTGGTATGAAATAGTGTTGCTCTTTCTGGACAAAGGAATGCATAATCAGTGATTATTTTTCCGATTGCAAACCGGTTGTCGCATGATTGCTCGCTGCACTGCAAGGTAAAATAGTAATATTGTTTAATGAATTTGATACGTAATAAAAAACAAGATAACAATGCTCAAAACGAAGAAGTACCTGTATCACGTTTTTTACATTATCTGTACATTTGTAAAACACTCCCGGCTTGACAACCAGATTGTTCAAATGTGATCGCGGAACCGCCACACGGAGCACATTTTTTAAATTTAATTGCGTCATAAAAAAAAAACTTTAACGTGAAAAACGATTCTCATTGAGCCCATATAAATCTTTGAAATATAGCCGTCTAGCGATAACAACAAAATCTAACTGTTGAAAATGCCAAAGAATTTCGTCCAGTATTTAAAGTGAAAAGCGTTTTTCACACCAATGATAACAACACAAATAAGAATACTAACAACAGCATAATAACAAAAAAACGATCCGTAGATACACTTCGTGTCCAACAATATCTATATCTATTGATAGGGTACAAACCCCAAAATACATCGTAAAGTGTATATATTGCAGAATAGAATAAGATATATTATTAAGTTAAAATCGCAAAGTTGGTGAGACTAAGATCAGACTATACTTACCGCAGGATACTCCTTGAGTACTTGAGATGTAGCAGATGGCATTACTGTTCCAATAGTAAATTGATAAATAAAATTTGCAACTGGTGTTTTGAAAACTTCTGGAACGAAAAACATTCCCTCATCCACTGTTCCTCCAATAATTACTGGTATTTTCATCGTTCTTTTCTAAAATTTACAATTAAAACTCAAGTATACAAGTATATTTTGTTGAAGATTTTAAATCCAACATAATTTAACATCATTATAATACTGTTCCCATCTATAACGTTTTTCTACTTCTGTTTCGCTCTTAAAAATGTTTGCAAATATATGAAATTTGTTGACAATAACATTAGTAATTATTCGTATTGTAGATTGCAATGTTCTTCTCCTAATCATCCGAGACAAAAATCAACTCATTAGCTATGATATTAATTTACATTCTTGAATGCTTCCAGGGGAGATTCCATTAAGAATTTTCCATCAATAACTGGGCCCCATGGTTGAAGAGCTAACAGTTTTCTACCACCTCCGAATAACGAACATCCTTGTACTTGTGAGGCCTCGATGATCTCGCTTGTGTCTCTATAAAAAAACACTTTAGTTTATTCAGAGTATATAATCGAGCAAGCAACTGTCTGAACATTGCGATTGAATGTACACACAAACCACTATCAACAACGAATGGCCCTTTAAAAATAAGTTAATATTGATATAATATGATACATATGTGGCATTTTACTAGGAAGTACCTTAGCACGAAAATGATTTGGTTAAGTATACATTTTTTTCCACTGACATTTGGATATACAGTTATTTTATGCAATTGGTGAGCGGGTAATTTGCTTATTTATCAGTACATCGATTGGCTAAAAGATGTAAGTTAATTGCATGTTTTATAAAGTAAAACATCTCACGCTGATCTAATGCATGTCATGTTATCTGGTAAACATCCAAGTGCTTCAGCAAATTTTGCACCATATTGCCTGGCGTTTGCAACATCACGCAATGGAACCGACATCGGATTGCTTGACATGATTGCTCGATGGAATAAGTCTTTTGCGTCCGGTGACGTCATCAATACTGCAACAGATTCGGCTCCAGAACTTTGCCCAAACAATGTGATCTGTGGTATTCAAGGGCATTAACACCTTGTGTTTTGATTTATTATTTTAATTCTTTAAAATACAGAGATAATATAATGTCAAGAATTTATAAATTCAAAATTCGACATTGTCAATTAAATTCATTATATCATGCTATATCATTCGTTCATTCAAAATAGGTGATCTCTTCGTAATAAAAACGCCATTTTATTAAGAAATAATTAGTAAAATAATTTTGAAATAAAATAAGAAAAAGGTGGCCGAAGGTAAATGTAGGCTCGTCTGTTGTGAGGATAAATATAAAGATTTACCTTTTTTGGATTTCCACCAAAGAACTTGATATTCTCTTGAATCCATTTTAAAGCAGCAATTTGATCCCATATTCCATAGTTTCCTAGCGCGGCATCTTCACCGTCACCTTGAACCAAAAATCCCAACGCCCCCAATCTGGAAGATTACATTTTAAACAGGATTAATATCAATAGAGTAAACTTGAAGAATGAAAGGAAATTGACTTCTGCTATTTTAAATAGTTGTCCATGAATTTATGACTTCTGCAAGACTGAAAAATAAACGCGCGATTATTTGAGAAATGTAATATGCTTGTGGAAGAACTTTTTCGGCAATTTCAACAATATTTTATTTGTAAATTATGACACACCAACCTGAAATTTGTGGATACAACTATAACGTTCCCTTGATCTGCAATAAATCTGCCATCGTATAATCTAGCTGATCCAGCACCAGTCATGAAATTTCCACCGTGTAAATAGACCATCACAGCTAAAGATTCTTCGTCAACTTTCTGGTATTTGTCAGGAATTGTATAATGTTTCCCAAGATGTAGATCACTCGTAGCAACAACTTCTAGTATTTTTTGCGGCACCCAAACGTTTAAATAAAGGCAATCTTCGTTTGTCTGAAAAAAGTTGAACACAAAACAATTTAAAAACTTTCTAGGTGTAACTGACGATTAAATTATTTTGTTATTCTGTACATACTATATTGAAATTCAAAATAAACAAAACAATCTTGAATATATTCTAAAAATATTTTTTAATTCCTATATATTATTTTGAGAAAAACAAATCAGTCTACCATAGCCTAGTTACAGCATTGAGCAGAGAACATAAATATTTTATTAACTCACTTCGTCTGGACACGTATATTTCTTGCTTTTGTAAGTGCATGTTTGTGGACAACCAGGTCGAACATATGTCGCATTCCATATATCTTTTGAAAATGTTGTCAATGGTTGTGGTTTCTTCCATCGGAATTGACCAGTCGGTGGATGACTGAAAGGGATACCTTGGAATATGCCAGCTTCAGGGCTTGCTAAACCAACAATGATACCCTGTTTCCCTGGACAATTAACATTCCATAAATTAGACAAATTTGATCAAAAGTGCAGATTCAATAAAAACACCATTCGAATATAATCCTATATCATTCACTTACCTTCTGCGACAACAATTTCAGGTTTTTCCGCCTCCTGTCTTTCAGAAATTGTCATTCCAACTACAATTGCTGTAAATACCAATATTGGCAAGACGAAGACGAAAATCAAGTAGGTTATATTCATCTTGCGTGGTTGACTTCTACATCTAAATGATACAAATAACATACTCAATGCATCGGATATCAGATTTGGATTAGTCATACGCGTGCTACGCATATAAGCGAATATTTTGTAATATGTCATTCTTTTCAATTTTGTAATACTTGAGAACAGTGTCGGACACTTATAATAATCTTATGCTATTGTTATGGATGGTTCACAATTTAGGCGGCTGAGAATTAGGTGAAATAAATTATTTAGGTGTTGAGAAAAAAACATTTTCCGATGGATCAACATTGGCATTCACAAACTCCTGGCGTGGTTCTAACGAAAATCCCAACATGATTGAAATACAGAAAAAAATGGGGTAATTCAATATAATTGTTGTTTTCCGGAAAAGGTAATCTCTGGAATGCGCAGAAAGAGTAAATAATCCAATGCAATTTTCTCGATTATGATTACAATATCGGTGAACGATTGAACTCGCCTTTCAGTAAGGTTTATCCTGCAAGTCATTGCATATAGTATTGATGGTGTCTGTTTCTATCATTCTAATCTTTGATGCAATCTATCTATGCACTGGCCGTTGTGTCGAGGTACTTAAACAAGAGATAAATCACAGGTCTTAGTCATTCTTTGGACATCCGCCATGTGCCATTTTAAGCTTACGCATTAAAAAAAGAACTTTGCTTTTATCTGCGGCGACAAGCTAACTATAACACGATGATATACACCCTTGCTATAAGCTTTACCTGGTGTAGATTGGTAATTCGACAATGGTGTCAAGGAATTACAGAACTTCTACATTTTATATTATGAATATAACAAATGTATATGTGTTGCAGTATTCAAGTTGTATTACTTTCATGAATTTGAATAGTACAATATTTATAGCTTGTAGGAATTTTCCTCCAACCGTACCCTACTGATAAATACTCTCTATTACATGCCTTTGAAGTCCAATCACGCAAAAACTGACTGATTAACACTGATACAGGCAGAAACTTTTTCATGTGATATTTATATTTACGAACTAGGCTAGTCAATTAAATATTCAATATTAGACTTATCCTTTCTGTCTCATTCTTTAAAAGTAATCGTCTCGCTACATTTGTTTGAGTACAATGGAAATATTATGCTTTCACAGCATCAAATATTTGTGAAAGTTCCGCCTATAATATTGTGTCAATATTACAAAAAAAGTTGGTTGAATTGAATACCGATGAGATATTTTAAATATCAAACTTCCAACTTCCACAAACATAGCCCAATACCTTCTTTGGTCGAACTTTTAACAATATCGCCCAACAGTAAACTGCAAAGTATGTTTACAATGCTACTACATTTCATTTCATCGTTCACTTCACTCACCTCATTTATGCTAGGTATATGTGACTGGCATTTTATCTGTACGCAACTACAGGTGAATGAATGTAATAAAATTTGCCTCTCACAGCTGACCGCGCGCAGGGCAGAGGAAGTGATTCGTTTAGCCATTGTGTCTGGCAACTCGGGCGTAACAGCAACTGAACGTATGTTATCGTTGTTCCGAATGTTGCGAGGTAGCGCTTACTTGACATATTCATAGAATAAGTTTAACAATAATTTCCTATTCAAAGTCGAATAAATACCATATGTATTTGTAGACAATATGTGTAACAGAAGCCTAATAAAATTTTAACATCAGTCATATGATTTGACTCATTTCATACGTTCATCCAATTCGATGTTATAGGTAAAATTTCTAAACACATTGAGAATCTATTATGAAGTTCTAATATGCGATACAAATGGCAAGCGCATTCATAAATGTGTTACACTAATTAGTTTACATAAGTGGTGTCATATCCGCTATGCAATCTATGACACTGTTATAATCATGGAGTATATATATTAACACGGTGTTTTCCTAACCACGATCCACGGTCTACTAGACTCTAGACCAGTGATTCCCAAAGTGGGCGATATCGCCCCCCGGTGGGCGAAAACGATACAGAAGGGGGCGAAAAAGTCGAAGGGGGCGATAGGGGGGCGATTTCGCGAAACCTGTTTTTGGTCGGCGCATCGTTCACTTGATTACTGTACTCTGCGTGCTTTCGTAGGTTTGAATCACGTGGGCGATGTCACACGCGAAAGAATTGCTGGACTCGTCTTTGCAGTAATAAGGTACGGTAGTTTGCGTATCCCAGTGGTCGGGAAATCTGAAGTAATCTGGCCCGGGACGCTTCACTGAATGGACCTTTTCCCGACCTTTGACCCCGGTAAATTCTTCCCTTACTTTATATACTAAAATTTATTTTTTCGGTGCTTATTTCAAGAGTGGTTTCGCGAGTTATTGCCTATAAAATAAAGTATTTGTTTCAAACTATCATTCTAATTCATACCATTCAGCAATCTGCTTTTTAAAAGTACCGGTAAAGAATTTTTGCCTAGTCTATCACAGCTATTTCTACACTAATTTTTGATTTCTGTAATTGAACTAAAACTCATAGAATGATCATTGACTTATTTAACTAAAAACTAACGAATATAATTCAAAATCGCGAAAAAGAGGTAATGTTCACGACCACGCCTGAAAGTCTGTCTGAGCGAGGAATGTGTCTGAGGCTCTGAGCAGATGCGAAAGGGGCATTGTTACGTTTATTTTTGCATTTTGCTCAATGACCAACGTCATGAAGTATACAAGGAAGTCTATGCCAGGGGAAGCATCCAAACGGCGGTTTTAACGATGAATTAATTTTATTTATTATCTACGCTCGAGGAGTAAATTACATTTTTTTACGTAACAGAATTTATCGCGAGACACGTTTAGACTAAATTTCATTATATATATCCTGAACAGCTACTCGTTTAACGAGCCTACAATTCAATCATAACTAGAAAAATGGAAACACGCAGATATAAAATTCATATTGTATTCGAGAGATTCGTCACTGCTTAATTTTTGTAAGAATGTATATCTTCTTAAAGCAAAACTTTATCAAAATTCTAGAAACCCTGCGAAAATATTCATTTCGATGTTTGGAAGTACATATTTGTGCGAACAATTATTTTCGAAAATGAACATTACAAAGAACGAGCAAAAAACTAAGGTTAGTGATGCCCATTTAGAAAATCTTCCAATCTTGGCGTCGTAAAGCTATCAAGCGTGATGCGGCAACAAGACAGTGACACATTAAATGTCATTGTAATAATTTTTAATAAGACGACTAAGTTGAGTTCACGAATTGTCGCAGTTTTCGCACGATGTTCCGTTTTTAACTTTCAAAAAATATATGCGATCCGCAAAATAGCAACCCTAAATTTTGTCCCGCGAGCGATGTAAAATTTGCCGACCCCTGGGCCATCCGAGTCCACAAATCGAAGACAAAGGGCTGATTGATTCTATGGACTGGTGATCGGACCGGAGGACGTGGTAGGAAGAGGAATCGAGGATGAATTTTACCGAAGACCGTTATATATCATGTATTTTGGTGAAGGTCATTAGGCTGTTTTGGAAAATTAAATTTGTTTTCATTATTTTAATGTTTAATGGGGTGAATTTAGGGAGATAAATGCTATAAGGCAAGATCTTCGAGAAGGTAGAACCCTGGATTCTTTTATTTCCGACCTCTGATACGATGAAAGAGGGGTTTTTAGCCGTGCTGCTATTGCTATCAAAACAACTAAATCGCCTTTCCATCAGTAAACGGGGTAATTTTAGATATTTTAAAAAACTCGCTGAAGAACACCAAGCTCATCCATCTCATTAAAAACACTATAAACTATGATTTGTCTTCTTATTTGGTCTGTAATATATTCGTTTCAGACTTTCATTTTTTTTGCAGTGCCGGGGGGCGATGAAGTTGTATAAACTACTATAGGGGGGCGATGGTACAAAAAGTTTGGGAACCACTGCTCTAGACTAGAGTCTAGAGGTCCAAGTTACAGTTGAAAGTTACTTCCAAAACATTATCGTATCAAAGGCTACGATAGCGCATTTTGATTTATTTCTCATCTATTTTTAATAGCGTTAAAAAGCTTGTGATTGCAAATTTGAACCACGTATGTGGTGTTAATAATGTATATGGGGTTTACTATCTTTGTAGTTTATATCTGTAGTACTTACCTTGCTCCACCACACCACTTGCGTTTGCAACTATACACATAGACAGGCTTGGGATAGAATGGGATGGGACAGCACACATTTGGATTTCCCATGGGACACGAAACCCGTATGATTTTCGAGGAAATGATGGTAAAACAGTTTGTTATGAACTTCGTGTCCATATATTTGAGCATAGCTCTCTTGTTAGTTTTAAAGAGCAAAATGTATTCAGCATCAAAATACTTCTTGAAGGGGCTGACGGACAAATGTATAATAGTTAATATAAAGTTAACAAAGTCCGTAAATTTTGTTGTTTTGCATGTCTCTTCGTACTATTTATATATATAATATTAGGATAAGCAAAAATAGCGTAATACGCATTGGATTTTTATGTTATTGAATGGACTATGTATGATTCTGCAATTTTACTAAAAATAGTAATTTCAATCATCTTGATTCCTAAAACATTTTATTTTCAAATTTCTTCGAACCCAATTCTTCGAAAATTACTACTACTACTAAATTACTACAACTTACCACTACTGACTAGTTCTTTATTAAGCTCCGAATTAGATCCGATCAAAATTGTACGTACACAGAACACAATTTTAATACCTAATATATACAATATGAATAATTATTTGCTGTTTGCACAAGTCAAGACTAAGGCAATACGAATTCGAAGTTCATTTTACACATAGTCATGTTTTCACACAATGAAAGATGATGATTAAAACAAATCGTGAATCTCAAATTCACCACAAAATTGTCAATTTCACTAATACAATGCATTGAATTACACTATTGCTAGAAATATAATGCAAAAATTAACTGCCTAATAGGAAAATTTATACCATGCATATAATCTGGTTGCTGGAAAAAGTGCGATATACTTATTTCATATATATTGCAAAAATAAAACCTGTTTACTTTGGATTCAATCCCATCGGAAATTAGGATATTAAAATTGATGTACAAACTCATTAATTGCATACTACTGACGCGTCGTCTTCGTGATCGCAAAGATATGTTTGTTTACCAAAAGTTCCATGGCAATGATAAAAATCCGTGTTTTCATCGCTGCAGGTATGCTCGAAAGCAATCCATATAGGTCCAGCTCCAGATCCAAAATGTGCCTGTCCTAAAGCAAACTTTGCTCCACTAAATCCCAAAGTATAACAAACAGCATTTGCCTCGTCAATCTCGAATTCTCTATCGCATATTGTTCCCCATTTTCCCGCATGGAAGATTTCCACTCTACCCTCTTTATTGTTACGTCCGTCCACAAGCCTCAGTGCGCCTTCGTGTTCTGTAGAATGTTGACCATTATCAGAAACTATTTATAACGTTAAAAAGTTTTGCTTTGCGTGCATTAAATTCAAAATGGATGTTTTTCTTCAACTCAATGCAAATGTTTAGGAATTGCCTGTCGTACTTGCTTAAAAAAGCTCACATCGAGGCCAAATTGAACAACTGAGATGACACAATTAACACAAATTGGCAGTCATATAATATGTGGCAAAGTAAGTGGTTTGTTGCCATCATTGTATTCCCATGGTTTGATATTGAGTCTTTTATAAATCTAAAATACATTGTTGTTCATATATATAATATATAAAAGTGCTGGGAACAAAAAGCGTGGTGCTCAAAAATTATTTACTTGAAAATTCCACCGGGCTGGTTTGTATGGTGAGGTTTAAATTTGTTTAAACTATCTTAAGTTAAGTTTGTTAAAATATTGGTTTAGGGACAAATGTACTAACGAGAAACTGAGGTTAGACTGAAATAGCTCCGACTCTCAGCTTTCAAGTCTTAAACTACAATTTCAAAATTTTAACTCGGTCTGAATAAAATTCAAATTGCGCTTTAAGAAATAACGGTAATTAGAGCTCTCGTATTTGTTATCAATGTCAGACAATATAAAAAGTTGTCAATTTAATGCAGACACGCTATTTTTACTGTTTATAGGTTTGTTTATTCGAGGCGACTCGAACTTTATTCAGCAGAATTCATTCCAAGTCTTGAGTACAAAATGTCTTACCTGCTACGGTTGTTGGTTTGACTCTAAATACTGGGCTGGGCTTTGATGTTGCACCTTCTTTTTATATGAAGAAATGATAAGCAAATTTTAAATTGGAAAGATAAAAATATGTACCTGGTATGACAACCGTTTTGGATTATGCCAACATATTATTTGCTGATTTTACCTCTTCAATTGTTTTTGTTGTTTTCATCATTCGACAAATGTCTCTCTTTTTACCTACATGGCCAGTCAGTTTTATATTTTCAGAGGCTACAGAAGTTTTTTAAAGATCATATACTTTCAAATTTTTCTAGGGTTCAGTTGCAATCCTATAATCTTAAAAATTAAAAATAATGACGTTTTCCACTTGATAAATTTTGGGGACTTATGAAAATACCAGTATATACCATAATGTATATTTTGATAAAAATGGTTATGTCACTGCCTACAATTACCTTTCATTAGGGCCCGTAAGCTGTCTTTTATAATTTTAAGTTCTTTCTTTTGCTTTTGGATTTCTGTGAAATAAATTTCAATCATTTTATATAAAAATAGTTTTTAAAATTGCAAAATTTAGTAAAGCCCTCAATAATACTATTTCTGCAATGAAGTGGAGCATAATATGTTGCTATATATTTCGATACTGATATCTTTGGTTATGACAAAAGTATGTCCTTGTTTGAATACAGTGTTTTGCACTTCCATGGCTTTAAAAACCGTCTTTTTTCTTATTTGACACACAAATTTATATTGACCTGAATTCCACATTACTCACGTTCTTGAGTTTTGGTGTTTTCAGTTCTCAGTTCAATCAGTTCTTCAGCTTGCCTTTTGTTGATTTGATTATTAATTCTAAGCACTGTAACAAAATGATATATTGCAAAATGAATATTCAAATAGGTTGAGAATACATGGCCTTTTTGATCCGATTCTAGTTAAAATAAAATTTGATTTTTTTATTTACGGCATCCGTTAGAAGGCGTAATGTAAAAAGTTTAGACCAGAAATAGATCAGAAAAACAGTGTTCACCAGAATAGTTTCAGATCACGGATTGCTTCACTTACTTGTTTGCATCCTAGCATAGTTATGTCCGCCCTTAGAGACCTTGTCAATTTATTATTAAATCTATCTCCACAAAAGATAGTTTTATTCAAGCCTACATAATAAGGCTTGTTTCCATGTATATGCACACCGCAGAACTGTGCGGAAAATTAAGTATCTTTCAATTTGAAATTTGTAGATAATGTCTGTAACCTATAGGTAAAATGTATATAGCGTTGAAGTTCATTCCAATTTTAAATAAAACCTTGTACGAGGTATTATCTATATTCAGTACTCATATGCATGTCTGGTAAAAATGTTTGAAATATCGAATAGTTTATATCTGATCCCAATGTTGTACCATGTTAATACTCACTGCTGTTTTAAATAATCGAGTAATCAACGCTATTTTAGTGTTTTTATTGTGAATGACGTTGTGATATATGACGACGATTCAATTTGATATTATTATCCAAGTGAAAAGTAGATAAGATGAAGCGATTGGATATTGTATTTAATTTATATTTTTATCTATATATCTCCCCCTTCCACGTGATTAAACATAGAATATATATATATACATTATGTCACTGTTGTGAAAGCTGAAACATGAAAGTTTACTGAGATCATAATATAGTAATCACCTTAAAGTCCATGTGGTAACTCAAGACATTGTTCAGAATAATAATTATACTCGTTAGTAATAACAATTAAAATCAACACCACGCCTCGAACCGCAAAATCATATTTTGAATTATTTATGAAACTTACGGTCTTTGGTTTGACGATTTTCGTACTTTAATATTACTAGTTGCTCGTTTTGTTCTTTGACAGTTCTTTCAACGCGTCGCAGTTCTACGAAAAGCAAAAAAACGTTAAGCATTTATCACCGACTGCTTAATAACCTAAAGTAGAGTGAGCGTGGTGCGATCCCGCCAGTAATCGCCAATCTCGTAATGAATGTTAATGGAATTTTGTGAATTAAACTGTAGACGTGCTTACAATATTGACCCTATTTTAGTAGGATAATAATTCACTGCAAAGCGTAAAACCAATTGAGGCACATATGTCGCTTGGATCTTATTCAGGAAGAGAACCACTAGTTACTTACCTTGCTTGAGAACATCAATTTCCTCATTATCATTTATAATTTCTGGTAAAACATTGTTACTTCTTTGTTGACCTCTTGCTTCACAAACGATTGGAAATTCTTGCACCTGTAGATAATCATCGATATTGAAACCGAATTTATTTAAAGCCCCTGGAATTGGATCGCATTGAGGAAAATTGCATCCTGCCTTCATTTTACATTGAAATATTCCTTGTGCAGCACCAGAAGTTGATTCGAAAATAAATAGAGCAAGAACGAACGAACGAAAGGCCAACATCATTGTTTGACAAATCTCGACCTAAAACTAAATTATAAGGTTAATGAAGGTTCTTAAATTTCTACCCGCATTCTTCACTTGTTTAAGTAAATAAACAATATCGTGCTAATATAATATTCAATGTTTACGTCAGTACAGGAATGACTTTTGTATCAGATTGGGGATTTTCTAGGTTGCCCAAAGCGGTAAATTAACCGCCGGGTATTATCAAAAAACTATTTAACCTTCAACAGTATTCCACGAACAGTGTATTACACAATAATTTATATTCATTAACGACACGTTTTCCATAAAAAAGATCCCCAAAACTATTCTTATATTTAATATAAAAAGCATCCTTACTGCAGTTGAACACTCAAATCAAGTTTTCTGAAGCTACTTTTGTCTATATTTTCGTATCAATCATACACAACCCACTTACACCAACGAATACTTCAAAAGATAACTTTGCCTTAGCCTGAGAAATCGAAGCACTACATTTGGCTAAAGTTTGCCTAAGGCAATTTGATGTAACAAAAGAGGTGATGTTGTGCAATAACTATGATAAAACAAAAATTATGTCATTTTCAATACAAACTTTTTAATAGCTTCATATTTTCGCCGAAAATTTGTCGTTACAAGTTTTTAGTTTCACATTGAGATTCTGTTTCAAGAGTGAAGAGCTCAGTTTCAAAATGTTAAATAATTTTGAAACAAAAGAGTATGTGCGTTGAAAATTGAACAACAAACACTAATCATCACAACACATATAAAGAAAATTGCAATGAAAAATCGAAATTGTTTTTGTATTTGAAGAGAAAGGGGAAATTTAATATTTCTTCCCAGTATTATTCTTTACCGGTTCTTGAATGCCAAATGTAATTATTTTCACCAAATTCAGAATGAAAGGGAAAATTATGTAAACTCCTCCGAGGCTAAGCATGTTCGCGCAAAACTTTACAAACGTAAAAAGGCCCACCAACACTGGCTTGTCAAATCCATTAAAATATTTTATGTATGCTTCAATTTAAACAAATGTCACAGAAAAACATCACACTGTACCAGAAGTGTCTCAATGCTGTACGCTTCAGTCACGCAGCGTCCTAGACCGTTCGTTCACGGGCGATTAGTATTATCTGAACGGATTCTTCGCGAATTGAATAAAATGTGGAGTAGCCTTCGAGACCAACAAATAGCATGAATCCAAGGAAGTCGTAGCGCGGAATTTATTATTGGACACGAAAATGCACCAATGGATAAGTTCGTTGAATTGGTATTTGTTGTTAGTACTCTTCTTGATATTTTTTTTATCCGTTCTGTTATTGTCTTTGTGTTGATTATAAACCAAATTTTGTGATGCTAAATAATGAAACTATTGCAATTTTTTATTTTCAATGGTATTTAACGCGGATCTATAATCCATCAGCTAGGTTTTGTACAAATAACAGTAATATTATATTGTTATAATATATGTAATTAAAGTTAACATGAAGTGAGAAGTAAAAAAAAAACATCACATGACCATACACAAGAAACACTGTAGTCCCCAGCATCGGTGCTTTTCATTTGATCGTAAATTTTATGATCGCTTTTTATTTGATCGTAAAGTGATGAGAGGAAGGTTATTGACACAATAAAATGAGATAGAATGCAGCACCTTTATGGTTTATTCTGCAAATATCATGTGATAAGTTTCAGAATATGACACAACGAGCTTGAAACAGTTAAATACAAAGAAAATATAGTGTTCAGCTGAACTGAATAGGTAATAAAGGCCACAGCTGTACAGTAGAAAAACATGGATGGTTTCAGGAAGCATACCTATATCAGAAGCAATGTGTCACACTTTACTGAGAAGGGTCTTCAGAGCATTGAGAAATATAAGATTTAAGTTATAGAATTTTCAATGCGAGTATATGGGAATTATCATTCAAATACTATAAGGGTGTGCAGTCCATAACTTAACTTCATTAAATTAAATGAAATTTTATGTAAGATTGGTTGAAAAACGATTCACATAAAACGAAAATCCAGCAGAGGATCGTGTTCCAAATGAGTGAACATCACTCTGTCTAGAAAAGTAGTTGGTGAATGACTGAATGTAGAAGAAAGTTTTCTGTTGTGAATATAGCGCAATAATTCTAATGCTTCGATTTGGTGCATATTCGTAAGATGATATTTATGACGTCATTATTAATGCTTTAATTATGTCGCTTGGTGTCACCGCTGAGCTCTCTCTCTTTTGCTGTAGTGTACTGCATGCTGCTTGGTGATGTGATTTAAGATGTCTATGTTATATCCGTAATATACTCAAGCATCTTGAGCAGTTCATTGTTTACCCACAAACAAACATGGTGCTAGAAGCGGGATTGATTTGAAATTTCCTAAAGATTTCAAAAAATCGCGTCAGTAAGAAATCAATTTAAAGGTGATTATTTTAAGGCTGATTCGTCATTAAACAGACCAGATCCTCTGATTTTTTATGGTAATGTTGCTAGGAACTGGTAAATATATGTTCGTGAATATGATAATTTTATCAGAGCACTGTACAGTGATTAAACAGACAAAGCTAAAGCTTTCATATAAATTAATTTGATTGGGAAAGACGGCAGAGCAACGGCAAAATATGAGCCAAATGAAGGTGACGTTCCTGCTGAATCTCGTAATGATCCAGAATGCTCGAAAAGAAAATTTGCTGAAATATCCCTACCCAAGTAAACATAGTCCTAACAAGACCTCAATTTAACATGAGAGCTCCGATAACAGATGAATCTATTCAAACAATTGTTGTAGACTTGAAAACCAAGCCAAGTCTTGCGAATTGGGTGATCTCAGAGATGAGTTGATTAGAGACAGATTTTTGACAGGTGTTTTTGATGATAACCTACGATGACAATTTATATAAGAAGCTATTGATATATGCGTGATATATGAACTCACGAATGAGAGAATGAAATCTACATCGGTAAATGCAAAGAAAAAAGTTTATTTTTTAAAACAGTGTTCCCATGAGTAAATTTAAAAATAGCGAAATTTAGAATGAAATATCAGATCTCATAGGATTCATAGAACATTTAAAAATAAATAAAAGTAATAGCCTTCTTGAAAAAAATCAAACTTTCACCACTGAAAATTTCAAAGCAATTGGTCCAGTACT
Organism: Styela clava; assembly: GCF_964204865.1. Lineage (NCBI taxonomy): Eukaryota > Metazoa > Chordata > Ascidiacea > Stolidobranchia > Styelidae > Styela > Styela clava. Next base: position 18,381,374 of record NC_135251.1, on the reverse strand, counting down.
CGAAGAGAAAAGCGATTTTATAATGATGATGACGAAGAATAACAATAACAACAAGAGAGCTATGCTCAAATATATGGACACGTAGATCCACATATTTTTTGATGACGTCATAGCAAAAAGTAAAAGCCCTCTAGCAAAAATAATAATCTCTGCTCACTGAAAATTTCAAAGCGATTGGTCCAGTAACCACAGAGAAAAGCGATTTCTTCAAACGTGTCAAAGAACAAGAACAACATAACGCCAAAACCATCGTTATGTCCACTGCGTGTCCAATAACAACATGAGAGCTGTGCTCAAATATATGGACACGTCACAAGGTGTCGCTATTTTTTATTCTGACACATAAGAAACGAATCTCTCGAAGTTCACAGAAATTTTGGAAATAAGTAAAAGTGATAGCTTTCTGGCAAAAAAATCAATATTTGACTACTGAAAATTCCAAAGCAATTGGTCAAGTAATCAAAAAGAAGAGCGACTTTTTAAAAACGTGTCAAAGAACAAGAACAACAACATAATATTGAAACAATTGTTATGTCCACTACCGTGTCCAAAAAGCGAAATATTCAACGTTTATGTGTAACAAATTAACCAATAATTTTGGAAATAATGACATCAAGACTAAATATAATTCTTGACGTCATAATATATTGGAGATTATTCTAAAACATTCTAATATAATATTTCGACACATAGCCGTATGCAGAGTGAATAATTCTCATATGATATGATGAATCACCCCTGTTTTACATGGATTTCTCTGGAACAGGGTGGTCCAAACTGCGGCCCGCGGGCTGTATGCGGCCCCCGGACACATTCCGTGCGGCCCGCAGAACAATTTTAGCGTGTACTAAACCATTGGCAGATATTTGTATTCATTGGCAAACAATTTTTGAGTGTTTTTTAAAATATCTCAATTGGGAATAGCCCTTTTCCTAATCCCGTTGTCGGGATTAATGTTTTTTGAATTCACGGAATTTCAATGTTGTCTCTATAAACGTCAGGACGGCGTCAGTTTAATTAGTAGTTAGAACATAAGACGTTTAATATGCAAATGGTATACCCATACAAAATTCTTCTCTTGTATCGGTATAGTGATCAACAGATAATGTGAATGGAAATACGTAGTGTCACCAAAATAAAGACGTTTAAATTTCTATGCACCAATTATTATCAGGGTATCGCAATGTAACCAAGCAAACATTCCCCCATGTTCACTTTATAATAATTAGTCAAAATGGCGTGATTATGAGCTACCATATCTTGGTCAAAAAATTGGTTTAGGTAATTCATCGTAAGTTTTCCTTTTCGAAACTGATAATTTATTGCTCCTGAAGAGACCTTTCTCCCCTTAGAGAGAGAAACTGTGATTAGAGTATATTTCTAGACTAAGTGCGAAGCAAGTTCACATAAGATGTCGAAAAATTTCGTAAGATATCCTATGGCGCGTTTTGCAATTAGATTTACGGTATCTGAAATTCATTCGTTTTTCTTCAAGCACATTACCTTCCCATTCATTTTGATGTTTATCAACGACAAATTCATTTCTTGTGCTGTTGGAAAAACATGAATATTGATCTGTCAATATGAATGTAGCGGAATTTCCGTATTTACTGTATGTATTTGTGCGCATATGATATGGCTATTTAATTCTTTGGTGTTATTTACTCTTGATCACAGCCGATTTTATTTCAACACCAAGATAACGGCATATCACAACAATCTACACCTTCCATGTTTTTTGCTATGATCTTGGACCATTGACGGACCCGTGAAATTATTTTCAGCTTCGCAAGCTTTCTCTAATCAAGACCCATATGCGTAGAAACAAGTTCAACAATGCTAAAATCAATCCAACTGGTTAGCGAAGTATAGGCTTTCGCAATGTTTCTGTCAAGTGAAGCAAATTAATCATTGCGCAAAAATAATGGTTCTCAAAAAAATGTAATTTTTCATATTAATTAGCATTCCAATCTGAAAGTATAACATGTCTATACTTTCATAATTTAATAAAAATGGTGAATTCCTTAGTATCTAGACTTTGTATTTATACATTTCCTCCAATAATTGTGAATCCTAATCATAACAGTGAATTTGAGGCGTGTTGACATTGACGGTCATATCGCCTCCTCCAACGCAATACATTGTGTCTGTTATCATTGTTTGCTTTCGTTTATGGCTGTTTTCGGTTGACGAATCAATAAATTCATATATCACAATACGACTTCGTTTCATGCAGCCATCACATGAGGCACAATTTGGTTAATGGATATTTGGTTAATGGATATGTCCAGCAACCAATGAAACGAGATAGCGATCAGAAACCGCCGACTTATGGATCTAGTGGCGTGTATCTTTCGCTATGAATCAATAGCGACACTGCGTGTCCCATCACTAATTAAATAATACATCGCTAATTATTCGACATAATTCAACCGAAATCAATAGGCTTCTGATCCGATATATGATGAATACACATGCAGAATTTGGAGCGGATTCAACCTCGCTTTCGTGAGATATCGCGTGTGTCCAACAGCCAAACAGACAAATACCTATCAACATACTTACCGATCAAGATCGATAAGTAAAAAGGGTGCAGAAAACGTTCAGTGCGCTACATACAGCAATATGGTGCGTATAGTACGCGCATATGGCGCGTGTTTGTGCCTATGTATGCATATTTTAAAGGTAATTGAAAATTATGTTGCCCAAATGGATGAAAATGGAATGATCTCTCGTACAAGAGGACCTGGAGTTCTAAATAATAAAAACATAAGAGCCTGTCTCTAAGCTCATAGATAATTTAGAAATGTCTTATTCAAACATGCCATGTTCTGCATTAATTTCGCGCCATTTCTTAATATATTAGCCGTTCCTATTACCCTACTACGTAAAATTCTGGTACTTTTGATCGGATAACAAACACAATCCTATATAGATATATTATGACCATTGTGCCCTTATATTTCATTTTCCAAAGTCATTGATCATACTATAACCGGAATTGTTAGAGTTTAGAGAAAGATAGTGAATATAACCAAATTTCTTAATAGTATACGAAAAAAAGATTAAACTCGTTTAATTCGATCTAAATTAAATGAATAAATTATGAATTCTTTCTTATAACAAGCTTGTATTTACCCTCTTGTGACAATTGTCTCTATTCGAAACACGTTGACGTTTTTCTAAATTACAGAAAAAGAAATAATTGTCCCAATTCTAATGCAATTTTTTATATTTCACGCCATGTTTAAAGTGACACGAAAGACATATTTATCGTCTCACTAAATTATAAAAGTCTTAGAAATTTCTGAATTTTTACCGACTCATTTGACTAGCAACTACTACAACATCAATAACAAATTTTAAACACGTTGTTAAAATAATGTTTTCTTGCAAAAAGATCTGACGACAATCAAAGCAGCAATCAAAGCATTACTCTGCTACCACTGTAATGTGGTGCTACAAAGCCATTCATCGCTCTAGTAATTTTAGGGCATATTGAACATTGCAATATTTATATTTTTCAGAAAGTAAACGAAGTGGTTCTATGGATCGTTTTTACGTTGTTTGGTCACCATCCTGCAGTATAAAAACGCTATACGCTGATTATAGGTATTCATATTCAACATAATCGGTGGAATCATAAGTAAAACCCGACCGAAACGGTTATTTGATTTCAAATCGCGTTGGTTCCATGTTCTGCTAAAACACGAGTAAAAACAACAAATCTATTCAATTCAAGAGACTTGCTGCACACGAACACAAATATATTTCTGTAACGTTTCGTCTGACCGAGGTCAGACTTCTTCAGACAAGCATTTTACAACTATCAACAATGAACAATGATCGCAATCACTGCTAATCAAAGTTTATAAGTATTTACACTTCACGTAATTTTATTACACTTCAATTATACTATTGAAAGATTGCTATTACGATACAAAATATTCTTTCCTATTTTATTTGACAAACATAAACGTCTTGTTTCTTTTGTGATCTGTAACGAACGATTAGCGGTATAAACGTTAATACTGGTTATGTGAACAGCTGTGATATAGAAACCATTATAAATCGAACATCCAAATATAATAAATAGTCCAAACTGATGAAGAAATAGAAGATTCTTCTTTATTTGCCTTTAATTTTGTTTCAAAATCTCGCAAAGAGCCAAATAATGGGTACATTTTGACACATTCTAAGTGTTTCCTTCATATTAATTTTATCGCAAAACATTTCGACATTTTCAAAAACTCTGAGATTAACATATTTTAACACACTTACATTATTTATTATAACACTCGTTTGGTAAAATAGTCAATGATTAAACGCAGAAAAAAATATATGTATTGATAAATAATAGCTTAAATACACACTAAATCAGTGGCTTTCAACCGGGGATCAGCGAGCCTCTGGAATGTTTCATTGGGGTTTTGCTCCACCAAAAGGGCTGAAAACCACTGCACTAAATAATAATACTATTCACAATAAAGTAGAACAAAATTCACATGATTTTTATATGAAAAACGAACATATAAATAACTTTGTGTGAATAAATTCAGTGTAGACTTTTCCTTGAAATCGATTCCTTTTCGTAGAATATATAAAATATTTACACGCTTCATAAAAATCAACCGCCACACGAGACAAACTTTACTTCGTTGGGCTGTAGTACATAAAACATTTCCTAAAAGTATTTAAAGCATTTGATGAAATTCTCAAAATATTTTAAAACATATTTTAAAAGTAAACGACAAATTAAACTTCATGTTTCAGGTTACATTCGATGTCCACCAAAGGGTTTGTGAACACAGGTGCATCCAACAGCTACTTTGATATAGCGAGGTCGAAATCCATCCTCCGCTCTTCTCACTTCCTTTTTTACGTAGACTTTCTCACTGTAATGTTCTCGCAGGATTTTAGGCTCGGAACCAGACATGTCAACGCAGTGGGTGCATGCACAACACACTACTGGAAAAGCCTGGGGTGAGCGTAAAGGATCCATGTCAATTCTGTAAACAAATCAAAACATAATGCTTTTATAAAATGAAAAATTGAAGGTTCAAATATTTTCTCAAAATTGTCCTACATTTCCACTACAAAATAAAGTAACATAATGCAACCCCGCGTTGTAATGTTAAAACAACAGTCAATGCAAATTTTATGTTTGTAAAACGATCAATCGAACCTGATCAACTTACCTTGTTGTCCAAGGAGTAATGCTACTTCCTGATAGATTTTCTTGATCATTCGTTCCAGAGTATCCTCTGACGTATGGACAATGTCTTGGCGAGTCAATGATTGATGGACAATCAGCCTATAATTCAAAAGCGGTTTAATTTTGCATAATCAACAACAGTGGGAATGCTACATATGACATACAGGTGCCACATAGACCACAGAGAAAAGCGTTGCGCCGCTTACAACATGACATACGGTAGGTAGTTGTGTGCACCGGGGCTGTATGTTTTTTATCCAAGCATCCTTAACTTCAATTGACGTGCTATAGTGCTTGGTTGTTTTACGCAGTCAATTAGTATTCTTGGAGAAAATTTGTTAATATAGAGCAGTGGTTCTCAACCTTTTTGTCTTTGCGGACCCTTCTGGTGCTCTCAAATGTTTTTTATTTGAAATTTAGTTTATAGCTTGAACAGCAACCTAATGTTCCATACAGATTTAACCAAGTCAATAATAACACCAAACTAGTGGACATTTTCATTTATTTTGTAAAATCGAAAACACTTAATGGGATTTCTGCTGTTGCATATCAGAAGCAAGTCTTGAAATACGTGGTCGTGTTTTCGATAACGATAGACGCATATCGTCTTCGACGTTTAGTTGGCTACGAGCCTTGCATTTGATATGGACGAGAGCAGAAAATCCACTTTTACAAAGGTAAGTGGAGGCAAATGGGACAATAACACGTAATGCTTCCATCGATACTTTTGGGTCAGCCTATAATTCAAAAGCGGTTTAATTTTGCATAATCAACAACAGTGGGAATGCTACATATGACATACAGGTGCCACATAGACCACAGAGAAAAGCGTTGCGCCGCTTACAACATGACATACGGTAGGTAGTTGTGTGCACCGGGGCTGTATGTTTTTTATCCAAGCATCCTTAACTTCAATTGACGTGCTATAGTGCTTGGTTGTTTTACGCAGTCAATTAGTATTCTTGGAGAAAATTTGTTAATATAGAGCAGTGGTTCTCAACCTTTTTGTCTTTGCGGACCCTTCTGGTGCTCTCAAATGTTTTTTATTTGAAATTTAGTTTATAGCTTGAACAGCAACCTAATGTTCCATACAGATTTAACCAAGTCAATAATAACACCAAACTAGTGGACATTTTCATTTATTTTGTAAAATCGAAAACACTTAATGGGATTTCTGCTGTTGCATATCAGAAGCAAGTCTTGAAATACGTGGTCGTGTTTTCGATAACGATAGACGCATATCGTCTTCGACGTTTAGTTGGCTACGAGCCTTGCATTTGATATGGACGAGAGCAGAAAATCCACTTTTACAAAGGTAAGTGGAGGCAAATGGGACAATAACACGTAATGCTTCCATCGATACTTTTGGGTCCGACGGCAAAATGGCGCTCCAAAACTGAGAAAGGGATTTTTGAGAAAGTTGCTGAGGACAGCATAGCATAAAACGCATTGCGGTTTTTCCTTGCCACCCTCTGACACTGAGGTAAACCCCATTTCAAGATAACTTTCCGAGTACTTTCTCGATTTAGCCATGCTGGTTAAATTTTGGAAAGCAACACGATCTCCTTTGTTGGCTGTAGAACAACTAGCTACTTCGCTTCAAATGAGAATGTGACCAATGACTACATACCCTTGAAATCACTGTAGCTGCGTTCTCGTATTTATCATTGTGATGTCATAACTCGTATTTGTCACAATAGGTCTACGGGAGGTAAATCAAAATAGTTTTTGTAGGCTATTGTCCCATTGTCATAGGCAGCAAATGTTCGAGCGTATTACAAATAAAAACGATATTAAAATGCAAATAATTTCATAAAATCTAAATTTAATCGCGGACCCCCTGGAAATGCTTCGCGAACCCCCGGTTGAGAACCACTGATATAGAGCTTGAAAACCACCTTAACAATCGCTACAACAAATTACATTTATGAAAATCTATTTTGTAACATACCGACTGTCTTTTTATTTCTCTGTAGCTTGGGAAATCAGCTGATTCATCTAGATGTTCGCTGGAAATTGAGGAAATATTTATACATTTCTTACATATCAATATTTTTTCGAAGTTGGCTCATTTTAATTTGTTTTTCTTACCTGGATAGAAATTGAGCTTCTGCATCATAAATTCGACGTGAAAAACATCTTTGACAATTTGCAAGGAATACAAGTATAATTACACCGCTGACTTGATGTGCCTGAAAGTAAAAAAAAATTGTATTTTAAATTTTCGTCCGTGAATTATCCACCATTAACAATAGTGGAACAGTGCATATATTCAAATAATCTAGAATAGATGAATAAATCTTAAAAATTTACTTCACCTTCATTTTTGTATAGTGCGTATCGACGTTGAGAAATTTCCTTAAATTGAGTACTACTTCTTCTTGATAGTGTGATGTTTGAATTCAGACACATTTTTTGCATTCAATTTATACCTTCGAGAAACGATTTTCGTCAAATTGAGAAAATAGAAATTTTATATTCAGTGAGTTGATATCGCTGAGTTTTCGGAATTACTTTACATAAATATAGAAAGATATCGTTTATGCAAGACTGATGACGGATTGTTTTATACAACGAATGGTTTCGTACAATGAAACAATGAATTAGTATTGTCAACACAGTAGAAAAAAGACATATACATGTATAGAAATTAATTCACTCCTGGTCCGAAACAAGATTGTTACTATATTGGTCTAAAATCAGAAATCGTATGTATTTGAGAACAATGTTTTTCTTGGTTTTGGATGCTGGTTAATAAGAGCTAGCAAGACGTACGTGTTTGGAAACATGAATAAATCTGGAATTCTCTCGGCATTGTGATCTTTGGTACATCCTTTTTGCAGAATCAATACGCAAGACTGGACTTTTCATGGCTTCATATCATAGGTAATTAATGAAAGTGAAACAATACGGTTCCGGGCGCTCATAAAGCCTATATTTTACTGGAGAATCTAATTTATATCTTGTTAATTGTAGTGACATACATGTAAATGATATGAAGATAGCTCTGACCTACACACACTAATATTCAACTAGAAGCGAAATATTTAATGTTAATGCAAATGATATACGCGTACAAAATTCTTCTCTTGTATCGGTATAATGATCAACAGATGTTGTGAGTGGAAATGCGTAGTTTCACCCAAATAAAGACGATCAAATTTCTATGCACCTATTATTATCAGAGTATCGCTATGCACCCAAGCAATCATTCCCAATGTTCAATTTATCCCAAAACGTCCGAAATACTAAATTGATGAAAATATTTGGTCAAAATGATTTATGACGTGAATATAAGCTGCCATGTTATTGTCAGTAAATTGGGTTAGGTATTTATTGTAATTTTCCATTTTCGAAGCTGATAATTTCGTATTTCCAAAGAGACCTTTGTCCCCTGTAGGTACGTCTGTCAAAAAATTGGATTAGGTAATTCATTGTAATTTTTCTTTTTCGAAGCTGATAATTTAGTGCTGTGCTTTAAAGAAACTGTGGTTAGAGTATATTTCAATAGGCTTGGTGTAGAATCAAGTTCGTATAAAATATCGGAACATTTCGTAGTATATCCTATCGCGCGTTTGCTGTGAAACATATCCCTAAATCTGAGTTTACAATTAGTTTTATCTGGAAATCATACGTTTTTTTTTCAAGCACATTACCTTCCCATTCTTTTTGATGTTTATCAACGACATATACATTTTTGTGCTACTGGAAAAACATGATTATTTGATCTGTCAATGTGGATGTAGCAGAATTTTTACATTTACTGTATGTATTTGTGCAATTATGCGCAGAGGCCCATTTATTTACTTGGGGTTATTCCATCCAGTGGAATTTTCATATTTCTTTGTAATGATGAATCCGTATGCGTATAACGTACAGATACTATTGTACATATAAATATTACTATATTATGTATCATTCATGTATTTTCAACGTTTCTCATTTGATTAACGATTTGGAACGTTGGAGAGTCTAGGAATGAATATACAAGAGGGGTAGCCTATCCATTCATTTGTTTAATTTGAGCGTTATATACGATTACTGACTGAATAGTTATTAGCCATTTATTTTAAAAGTGAAATTATTCATAGTCAACAGTTGAAGGTCATCGTGGCGTTCACCCAATCAGAAAACTTCATCTGTGCTGTTTGCGGAGTACTTGAAGAATGTTTAGTTTACTAATATTTATTCGTCACAAACACTGCGGGATATTCAACTCAATAATTTGCTGCTTAACTGTCCCTCCCTATTGTTGTTCAGGTGCCCATAATTTGCCTCCATTGAAAACACACTCAACAATGTTATACCCAATATTTATGTGCATGTTATGGCCCTTTCTTGTAATAGTTGAAACATGCTCATCTGTATAAATCTGAACTCGGCATGACGAAATAAAAAAATAAAATAAAAGTTTGTGTTAAATGAACTCGGAATTCTCTTGGCATTATGATCTTGTGTACATAATTATTGCAGGATTATTACTTAAGACTGGACTTTCCACGTCTTCATATCATAGCTAATTGATGAAAATGAAATCATTTATCCATAAAGGAATACGGTCCCGGACGACAACACAGCCATAATTTTACTGAAGCATCTAATTTACATTTTGTTTATTGTAATGACATACATGTCAGTGATATGAAGATCACTCTGACCTACACACACAAATATTCAACTAAAAGCAAAGCAAAATATTCAATGTTAATGCAAACGATATATACGCGTACAAAATTCTTCTCTTGTATCGGTATAATGATCAACAGATGTTGTGAGTGGAAATGCGTAGTGTCACCAAAAAAAAAAAGACGATCAAATTTCTATGCACCTATTATTATCAGAGTATCGCTATGCACCCAAGCAATCATTTCCTATGTCCAATTTATCCCAAAACGTCCGAGATACTAAATTGATGAAAATATTTAGTCAAAATGATTTATGACGTGAATATAAGCTGCTGTGTTATTATCAGTAAATTGGGTTAGGTATTTATTGTAATTTTCTATTTTCGAAGCTGATAATTTCTTGCTTCCAAAGAGACCTTTGTCCCCTGTAGGTACGTGTCTATGTCAAAAAATTGGGTTAGCTAATTCATTGTCATTTTTTTTGTCGAAGCTGATAATTTAGTGCTGTGCTTGGTTCATATAAAATATCGGAACATTTCGTAGTATATCCTATCGCGCGTTTGCTGTGAAACATATCCCTAAATCTGAGTTTGAAATTGGATTTATCTGAAAATCATACGTTTGTCTTCAAACACATTACCTTCCCATTCATTTTGATGTTAATCAACGACAAATGCATTTCTTGTGCTGCTGGAAAAACATGATTATTTGATCTGTCAATGTGGATGTAGCGGAATTTTCATATTTTCTGTATGTATTTGTGGAAATAATGCGCAGAGGCCCATTTAATTATTTAGTAATATTCCATCCAGTGGAATTTTCAAATTTTTTTGCAATGGTGAATCCGTATGCGTATAACGTACGGATACTATTTATTCGGCACGCGAGCGAGGCCTTGAAAACAAGATCCTTCACCTTCATTTCCCGGCGAAAAAGTCGCTTTTCTAGACCCAAATTTTTGGCCTGATTTTGAGGGGGTCGTCTTATTAGGCGAGTCTGGTAATTTTCATTTTTTTGGTGTCGCCTTATTATGAATTAGCTAATGTTCTTTTATGGTGGACGCAATCACGAGTTGAACACAATTAGATTAAAATTTAAAGACAGTTCGAATTCCCGTAGTTATTATGGATTGAATATTACCTTGCAAAAAACGTCATTATAGGCTATATTAACCAATGCGCAAACGCGGCGACCGCTCAAAAGGCATTGCATGGTAGTTTGAGATTCCGATGTTGATGCGATTTTACTACCCCGACTTATTGTAGGTTATATGCAAAAACCCATGTTTTCAGGCTTAAAAACCGGCCTCGTCTTATTTACAGGGTAGACTTATTCGCCGGGAAATACGGTATGTCGTCTGTGCCGCCCTTTTTCTTCTTTCTGCCTGATTTATGAAGTATAGCTCATGTTGGCTAGAGTTACTTGCTACCTTACTGTTATAAATTGATTTCGGAAAAATTATAAACGATCATGGAAAGGGATACAAGAGAGAAGTGCAGAAAACAACTATTGCGCTATTGGAAAGCTATAGTGATTAGTTATCACTACACATAGATTGTTTGTAGATTGGTCTGGTTTATGTGTTATAACCCCAGCATTGACTGACAATAGTTTTGTCTTGCGTTCGTTAACTCGAACTGTCTATCTGTCGATAGCCTTCGGCTGTAGTAAGGAGACGTTTGAAAACACCTTATGAGTTTATTGCAATTCCGACAATATATACAGAAATACAATGTACACACAATTTGATCAAATCTAGTCTGATTAAAACAAAACACGTTGCTGAATATATAGCTTTCTACCAAGCAATTAAAATAGAATAAAGAAACAGATTTTTACATTAACGATTAAAGAATCACGCGTCATTCCGGTTTCTGGTTAGCTTTCGGTTCACTATAATCAAACATTATTAAAAGTGTTTTCTTGAAGTTCATTACTAGCAATTAACATGTTATTGCCAAGTCACCGTGTTCCTGGTCACGTACTTACTCCAATTATGAGATGTAAAAAATTGTTCTCAAGTGGATAATTTGGTTTTAACAAGATATTTCGAATTTACGTTATTGGAATATTACTGGAAATAAATTTTATTTTTACATGGGATGGCACCGAAATGCTATTAAATCTTGAAATTGGATTTTGAGAAATTGATAATTGCTATAACGGGAATAATTAATTTTGGTTTTCATGAGTTTCTCACGAATTGGGCCAATTTGGTGTAGTTTTGTAGTTACATAACAACTAATTGGCTACATAACTCCCCCGCAGGAGTTCGGAGAATTCTAATGATGCAATTTGGGCTGAGAAGGCGGAAATGACGTGCTGTTTTCATGAAATTCAACTAAAAATAAAAAATAAATTTTAAGCTGTATAAAGGTAGATTAAATATAGTTATTCCTGAGATAGTTATACATGAGGTATATTATTGTTATAGGTATTGATGTAAATGCACGAAGTATTTAATTCTTCGTAAAACACATGTTAGAAAGAAATCATGTTAAAGTATAATATATATGTACAATATGAGCATTGCTATTCGACTAGTCTGCCAGACTAGGGTATAAGTTCGAATTTGATCTATTATTGGGATTTGATCTAGATTGATAGATTTGACCCCCCTGATCTTGTCTATTGTTTTGCACAAGAGGTTGAGGTGGTTCAACAGGGTTCACTTGTTCCCTGCGAGCAGCCAAGTATTGCCGAAGCCGTTGTATTCTAGGAAGTCCTTCATCTCTCAGTTTTGGGCAAAGTTTCTTGATAAAACAAACGGTCCAAATAGTGGCCCAAATGAGAGATAAATGGAATAAGAGCATATAAATACCTGATAAAATTGAAGTCTTAATGAAGGAGAGGGCATGAACAAAAGTGTCTTGCACTTCATGTGAGATAGCATCAGTATCAGTGTCTGATGTGCTATCTGCATTAGTTAGGGTTTGCTCACTTAATATTCGTTCTCGAATAAGGTTAATGTGGCTGATTGATAATAACATATTATTAATATCATCATAACCCTGGTGTCCCCTTGGTAATTCGTTATATGCTTCATTGTAATCGATAGGATTAAAATTGTCGACAAAAGGCTTGAATGTGGGTCTCAGAAATTTTACATGCATATCCGCATGATTTAAAGTATAATTGACGTAGTTATAGAACCGACCGTCAATTTGAAACGTAAATATACGACCAGGCGTATAATTTTCAAAAAAATGAATACCCACATAAGCGTTAGAATCAGGGAATATTTGTGCAATGATCGTTTCATTGCTATTATTAATAAAGTGCACTAAAGGTCGGGTAGCATATTTACCATGTGAAAAGAGGTTCCTAAGAACGGTAACGTTAATACGTTGGCATTCAATTTCGGTCAATATATCACCCACGGTGATAGCTGCTCTGTTCCCACCTAGTAACTGACTTAGGATCTTACCGGGGTATTGTTTAGACAGGAGTTTAATATTAGTGGTTAGAATGCTTTCAATTTGGCATTCCAAATAATTAATATCTGCTGTCAATTTGTTTATTACCTCGGAAACCCTATCAGTGCTTTCTTGAAAAAACCCAATTAGAGGAGAAGATTCTGAAAAATTCTTTACAGTATAATCGTAATTAAAGGCGGGATATTTAAGAGTAAAAAGGGATGAACCATCAAGTGCAATGCATTGTTGCGTTTCGAATAACAAACCATTATTGGTACAAAGAGTATCAGACTTAAAACATCTTTTAACTGACTTGCCACATGAACCCCAGTTATGGATTGATTGCCCAAGTTTTGGAAAATCTAAGCGGTAAATCTGATTAGAAGAATTATAATGTAAAATAGTTTCAGTAACAGTTGTTTGGTATTGAGGGCAATCAATTAAAGGGTGGTGTTTCCAAATTAAAGTTTGACTTCCTAACGTGCATGACCCAGTTAATATGTTGCAGGTGGAAATTGAAGGGAAAGCACCTAACATTACCCCATGAAAAGGATCATACGAAATTTGAATACGAGACAAATGAGCATTGATCACTTGTCCGTGTCTAGAGGATGGCCAACTATAAGTAACTTTTGCCTTGTTTTGAGTGGACCAAGTATCTGGGGAAGTGGGTTCTAAATCTCCAATATTATCAGCTTTTAACGTGTGTACCCAATCTTCACAATATAAAGGGGTGGGTGGTTCTATCATGGTAGAAGTCAGTTTACTCGAATGTGCACCAAAGAAAAAATAATGACTAGACCATTTAGTAGCAGATTTCTGACATACATATAAAGTAATATTTGTATAGCTAGAAGATAATTCATGTACCGTAACAGAGCATTGCTTAATGGTTTGGGGTGTCTCCTTAGTACAATTATTGGGCTTCTGAATAAAGTATTCAGCTTTGGGTCTATTGGGGTGGCATAGGTTTACTGTAACTGTTGGAGTTGGTAAAGCAGATTTAAATGGCAGACTAGACGAATAAACAAAAAGATACATACAGATTGCGAGGCACTTAATAGTAAACATAATCGTCTCTCTGTGGCGGTCTAGTTGTCCTTCCGTGTCGAGTCCTTGATTGTATTGATCCTAAACCTTGTTGATTGCTATTAGTTTCCTCGTTCTGCGTAATAAGTAAAGAGTCGTCAATATCGGTTGATATTCGTACGTTATATCTGTGTATTAGTACGTCAGATTCAGTAGTTGGGGTATTTGAATTAGAAATGTCTTGAGTATCGGGAGTGAAAATTTCTTCATGAGCCGGCTTAACTCTATCAATAGAAACAGTGGTAGGTTTGCCTTTAAAATCAATCTTAAAAAACTTGTCGTATTTTTGTATAACACGAAAAGGTCCTTGATAAGGTGGTACCAGTGGTCTTCTAACTGCGTCAACACGTAGAAAGATGTGACTGCAAGTATTCAATTCTGGTGATAAGAATGTCTTTCTATTTAGAGGTGTTTTCGGTTGGATTGGTTTCAACTTATTGATGAAATTGCTCAAGCGTTTCATAAACGCCTGAGGGTTAGTGTTGATACCCGGTTGGTTGGTCGAGAAAAATTCTCCAGGCAATTTCAATGGTGTTCCATAAAGTAGTTCGGCGCTACTGTATCCTAAGTCCTGTTTAATGGCAGTTCGCATGCCAAGTAGAACTAAACCCAAGTTTTGATACCAATCTGCAGTATTCCGGCAGTGAGTCATCAGAGATGCTTTTAATTGTCGTATTTGTCTTTCAACAGCTGCGTTTGAGGCTGGGTGATAGCTAGTAGTTGAAATGTGTTGAGAACCGAGAAATTGCATTGCTTCTTGCCATAGAACACTTTGAAAGCAACCTCCACGGTCACTGGTGATGATTGCAGGTACGCCATATTTAGAAATCCAGAACAGAAAAAATGTTTTAACTACCGTTTCAGATGTTATGTCTTTGATAGGAATAGCTTCCACCCATCTCGAAAATTTGTCCACAACGAGAAGTATATAATTATATCGGTTAGATGGTGGTAAAGGTCCAGCAATGTCAATGTTGATATGGTAGAATCTTTCGTCTGGAGTTACGATAGTTTGCAAAGGTGAGATCGTGTGCCTTTGAATTTTACATGATTGGCATGGAATACACGCTCGGCACATTTTCCTGATGTCAATGTTCATGTTTGGCCAAATATATCTTGCTTGAATAAGATCTTGAGTTGCTCGAATTCCAGGGTGACTTAATTGATGATTCGTATCGAATATACGTTTTCGAAATTTCTTCGGAATAACTGGGCGTAGTGTTGATAGTTTTGAATCGCATAGTAGATGTAAATCGTCACTAAGTTTCACAAATCGTAATTCCATGCTTTTAGGTTCATTGTACAGGTTTTGAATGTCCGGATCCTTACGTTGTTCCAAAGCGATGTCAGACAAGGTTAGAGTTGTAGGCAAGTGTGAGAATGCGGCAATTGTCGCTCTAGACAAAGCATCGGCTACCACATTACTGCTTCCAGCAATATATCTCATGTCATTTGTGTATTGACTTATAAAATCGAGATGACGAACTTGTCGTGGAGATGATCTTTCAGCACTTTTGTGTAGGGCATACGTCAATGGTTTATGGTCAGAGAGGATGAAAAACGAACGTCCTTCCAAATCATATCGAAAATGTTTGACACTCAGATAAGCAGCCAGTAGTTCCCGATCAAAAGTAGAATATTTCCGTTGGGCTGGGTTTAACGATTTTGAGAAAAATCACGGAGCTCACGTTTACAGTATTTAATTAGATGTACGATCGACGTATAAATACGACTCCGATATATTTCGAAGGAGGACGATGTGAGGAAGACGATGTAAACCATTCTAAGCTAGTCTGGATAAATGTTATAAGATTTGTATTCTGTGTGTTGTGGAAATTTACAAATAAAAACATATAGAGATTTTTAACGCATCTTCATTCACGTGGGCGTTGAAGCTGAAGGGTGAACGGGTGACTTACAAGTCAGAGACAATCTACAAATTAGCAATATACGGTAACATCACATTTATCTACCAATTATATATGCTATAAAGCCATCGCCGAAAATTTTTCGTGTCTGCAACTGCATTACTCATGTATGTTTTTATTTACATATGCTTGTGAATCTCTGTTCTCAGTTATGAACCTTATTAAGTCTCGTAACAGGAGTATCCCTAAAGATGAAACCAGTAGTTGGTGTATTTCTTTCTTTGACAGTTACCAAATATAAATTCAATGTAAAATCTCTATCAGTGGTAATGCAGCAGCATTAGAAAAGTAATCAAATATCTTTACGGACTGATATTTTACCGAAAAGTGAATCTGTCTGTACATGTTCAAAAAGTTTTTTGCTTTGACAGTAGCAAAGCATAGTTTTTAATATTGGTCGGCACGCGGGAGAATTTTGTCGTTAAGTTTAGCCGATTTTGGCACGCGAGCCGAAAAAGGTTGCCCACCCATGTTCTAGAACATTCTAATATGAAATTTCGACACATAGCTGTATGCAGAGTGAATAATTCTCATATGATATGATGAATCACCCCTGTTTTACATGGATTTCTCTAGAATCATCGAGAAAAGCCTGTTTGAATTGTGATATACTTTAAAATGCGATCTCAAACAAACAAAGAGATCTCAAGTACAATTAATCTGATAATCTCTATTAATCAACCGTCAATAATAATAACTTAGAATTGTAAATAGGTTTATTTGATTTAAGTTATTGTAATATATTTATCAAGGAAATAAAATCTATACAGGTAAATATTTGGATCTTTTTGCTGTTATATCAAATTAACAGACATCTCAGCTGAACACGTAACCTATTAATCTTTCTGTTTTGGAGTCAGACGAATATCTAACTAATTTAATTAGTAGTTAGAACATAAGGCGTTTCATTTTCAAACGATATACCCATACAAAATTCTTCTCTTGTATCGGTATAGTGATCAACAGATAATGTGAGTGGAAACATGTAGTGTCAGCAAAATAAAGACCATCAAATTTCTATGCACCAATTATTATCAGGGTATCGCAATGTAACCAAGCAAACATTCCCCATGTTCACTTTATAATAATTAGTCAAAATGGCGTGATTTTAATCTACCATGTCATGGTCAAAAAAATGGTTTAGGTAATTCATCGTAATTTTTCCTTTCCGAAACTGATAATTTATTGCTCCTGAAGAACCCTTTCTCCCCTCAAAGAGAGAAGCTGTGATTAGAGTATATTTCTAGACTAAGTGCGAAGCAAGTTCACATAAGATGTCGAAAAACTTCGTAAGATATCCTATTGCGCGTTTTTTGTGAAACCTATTCCTAAATATGAGTTTGCCATTAGATTCACGCTATCCAAAATTCATACGTTTTTCTTCTAGCACATTACCTTCCCATTCATTTTGATGTTTATCAACGACAAATACATTTCTTGTGCTGCTTAAAAACATGAATATTGATCTGTCAATATGAATGTAGCGGAATTTCCATATTTACTGTATGTATTTGTGCGCATAATGCGCATATGATATGCCCTTTTAATTATTTGGTGTTATTTACGCTTGATCACAGCCAATTTTATTTCAATACAAAGATAACGGCATATCACAACAATCTACACCCCCCATGTTTTTGCTATGATCTTGAACCATTGACGGACCTGTGTTATTATTTTCAGCCTCGCAAGCTCTCCCTAATCAAGACCCATATGCGTAGAAAAAAGTTGAACAATGCTGAAATCAATCCAGCGGTTTAGTAAAGTATAGACTTTCGCACTGTTTCCGTCAAGTGAAGCAAATTAATCAATGCATAAAAAATAATTGTTCAAATACAAATGTAATTTTTCATATTCATTGGCATTCCAATCTGAAAGTATGACATGTCTGTACATTCATAATTTATTAAAAATAGTGAATTCTTTAATATTTAAACTTCGTTATGCATATCATCCAATAGTTGTGAATCTTAATCATAACAGTGAATATGAGTCGAGTTGACATTGACGGTGGTATTGTATCCTCCGGCACAAAACATCGTGTCTGTTATCATTGTTTGTTCTTGTTTATGGCTGTTTTCGGTTATCACAACACGCCTATGTTTCATGCAACAGTCACATAAGGCACGGTTTGATTGGTTAATGGATATGTCCGCCAACCAATGAAAAAATGGGGCAGAAAACGTTCAGTGCGCTTCATACGGCAATATGGTGAATGTATATATTATGAATTCTTTCTCATATCAAGAATGTAATTACCCTTTTTGTGACAATTGTCTCTATTCGAAACAACTTAATTTGCCCCCCAACAATATTAATTCGACAAACCACTTTTTCATTGTTCTCGGACAACTATTCCAAATAATATAATTAGGCATGTGACGCTATTATAAAATACATAAAAAGAAATAATTGCCCGAATTCTTATAAAATTTTTTATATTTCCTGCCATGTTTAAAGTGACACGAAAGGCATACCCTATTTATCATCTCACAAAAGTATAAAAGTCTTATAGAAATTTCTGAATTTTTACCGACTCATAATTTGGTCAGCTTGGTTAGACTACTACTTGAACTACTATAACAGCAATAAACAATATTAAACCGAGTTAAAATATTGTTTTCTTGCAAAAAGATCTGACGACAATCGAAGCAGCTTGCATTACTCTGCTACCACTGTAATGTGGTGCTGCATAGCCATTCATCGCCCAATAATTTAGGAGCATATTAACTGCCCATCAAACATTGCAATATTTATATTTTTCAGGGAGTAAATGAATTGGTCCTATGGATCGTGTTTACATTGTTTGGTCACCATCCTGGAGTATGAAAACGCAACTGATTATAGGCAACGTTCCCTCGAGCTTGCGTAGTTGCGCGGAATAGAAGGCCATGTGAGCTCCAAAAAAAGGTTTGCGCGAATAATTTAGCTTGTTTTGTTGTCAATATTTATGCAGTGCGCGGCAGAACAAAAGTACTGCGAGGGGATTCCCGGCCAGCTTAGAGGGAACGTTGATTATAGGTATATATTCATATTCAACATAGTCGGTATAATCATAGGTAAAACCTGACGGAAACGCGGTTATTCCATTTTAAATCGCGATGCCTCGGTTCCATGTGTCGGCAGACCTCTGGTCTGAAGTTTTTTGGGTTCCTTCAATTGTATATCGTCATCATGATGATTATCGCCATCTTGTCGACGTCATCCTCACTGTGTTTATTTTCTTGCATCCGGCGTGTTGCGTTTTTCTCTTTCACGTGTCATCGTTTTACGTATTCATTTTATTATCGTCCCTCAGGCTCAGCAAGATGTTCATGATTGCATTTCTGGTGTTAGCAGTTTAGGATTTTAATTCTTGTTATGACAGTTTAAGATTACATCGCTTTTATAACATTGTGGTTTGAATTCATTTAGTAGTCTCCGTTTATAGCGTCTTTTCATACTGTATTTCAAATCGTTCGATATAACATTATATTTGCATGTCTGCAGCTCGTATTGTATTGTATTTATAGTGTTTTATCTTGGTTGTATATCTGTCGTTTTGGGACTATGCTGTTACATGGAGTTGTTTTGTGTAAGTAGTAGTTTTATATTCTTTAATTCTGTATCAATTGTCTTTGGTTTATTTGGTGCTAATTACTTCCTTTTGTATTTTAGTCAACCGTTTTGAATATTTTTAATAAAATGAGTCTGGCAGAGCGACTTATCATTTATGGGTCCCAAAAGTGACACCATGTTCTGCTAAAACACGAGTAAAAACAAATATGATCGCAATCACTACTAATCGGAGTTTATTAAGTATTTACATTTCACATAATTTTATTACATTCCATTCATACGGATGAAAGATTGCTAATACGATACAAAATATTCTTTTCTATATTATTTGACAAACATAAACGTCTTGTTTCTTTTGTGAGCTGTAAACTGTTTTGTAAACTGTTGTGATATCCATAAGAACCATTATAAATCGAACATCCAAATATAATAAATAGTCCAAACTGATGAGGAAATAAAAGTTTCTTCTTTATTTGCCTTCAATTTTATTTTGAAATATCGCAAAAAGCCAAACAATGGGTACATTTTGACACTTTCTAATTGTTTCCTTTATATTAATTAATCGTTATAAAACATATTTTGTTGATTCGACTTAGTAAGACCAGTATAAGACAGAATATTGCGACATTTTCAAAAACTCTGAGATAAACATACTTTAACACACTTACATTATATATTATAACACTTGTTTGGTAAAATAGTCAATAAATAGCTTAAATACACACTAAATCAGTGGCTTTCAACCGGGGTTCAGCGAGCCTAAGGCTGAAAACCACTGAACTAAATGATAATACTATTCGCAATAAAGTAGAACAAAAATCACATGATTTTTATATGAAAAACAAACATATAAATAACTTTGTCTGAATAAATTCATTGTAGACTTTTTCTTGAAATTGATTCTTTTTTGTGGAATATATGAAATGTTTACACGCTTCATAAAATTCAACCGCCACACGAGACAAACTTTACTTTGTTGGCTGTAGTACATAAAACATTTCCTAAAAGTATTTAAAGCATTTGATGAAATTCTCAAAACATTTTAAAACATATTTTAAAAGTAAACGACAAATTAAACTTCATGTCCCAGGTTACATTCGATGTCCACCAAAGGGTTTGTGAACACAGGTGCATCCAACAGCTACTTTGATATAACGAGGTCGAAATCCATCCTCTGCTCTTCTCACTTCCTTTTTTACGTAGACTTTCTCACTGTAATGTTCTCGCAGGATTTTAGGCTCAGAACCAGATATGTCAACGCAGTGGGTGCATGCACAACAAACTACTGGAAAAGCCTGGGGTGAGCGTAAAGGATCAATGTCAATTCTGTAAACAAATCAAAACATAATGCTTTTATAAAATGAAAAATTGAAGGTTCAAATATTTTCTCAAAATTGTCCTACATTTCCACTACAAAATAAAGTAACATAATGCAACCCCGCGTTGTAATGTTAAAACAACAGTCAATGCAAATTTTATGTTTGTAAAACGATCAATCGAACCTGATCAACTTACCTTGTTGTCCAAGGAGTAATGCTACTTCCTGATAGATTTTCTTGATCATTCGTTCCAGAGTATCCTCTGACGTATGGACAATGTCTTGGCGAGTCAATGATTGATGGACAATCAGCCTATAATTCAAAAGCGGTTTAATTTTGCATAATCAACAACAGTGGGAATGCTACATATGACATACAGGTGCCACATAGACCACAGAGAAAAGCGTTGCGCCGCTTACAACATGACATACGGTAGGTAGTTGTGTGCACCGGGGCTGTATGTTTTTTATCTAAGCATCCTTAACTTCAATTGACGTGCTATAGTGCTTGGTTGTTTTACGCAGTCAATTAGTATTCTTGGAGAAAATTTGTTAATATAGAGCAGTGGTTCTCAACCTTTTTGTCTTTGCGGACCCTTCTGGTGCTCTCAAATGTTTTTTATTTGAAACTTAGTTTATAGCTTGAACAGCAACCTAATGTTCCATACAGATTTAACCAAGTCAATAATAACACCAAACTAGTGGACATTTTCATTTATTTTGTAAAATCGAAAACACTTAATGGGATTTCTGCTGTTGCATATCAGAAGCAAGTCTTGAAATACGTGGTCGTGTTTTCGATAACGATAGACGCATATCGTCTTCGACGTTTAGTTGGTTACGAGCCTTGCATTTGATATGGACGACAGCAGAAAATCCACTTTTACAAAGGTAAGTGGAGGCAAATGGGACAATAACACGTAATGCTTCCATCGATACTTTTGGGTCCGACGGCAAAATGGCGCTCCAAAACTGAGAAAGGGATTTGTGAGAAAGTTGCTGAGGACAGCATAGCATAAAACGCATTGCGGTTTTTCCTTGCCACCCTCTGACACTGAGGTAAACCCCATTTCAAGATAACTTTCCGAGTACTTTCTCGATTTAGCCATGCTGGTTAAATTTTGGAAAGCAACACGATCTCCTTTGTTGGCTGTAGAACAACTAGCTACTTCGCTTCAAATGAGAATGTGACCAATGACTACATACCCTTGAAATCACTGTAGCTGCGTTCTCGTATTTATCATTGTGATGTCATAACTCGTATTTGTCACAATAGGTCTACGGGAGGTTTTTGTAGGCTATTGTCACATTGTCATAGGCAGCAAATGTTCGAGCGTATTACAAATAAAAACGATATTAAAATGCAAATAATTTCATAAAATCTAAATTTAATCGCGGACCCCCTGGAAATGCTTCGCGAACCCCCGGTTGAGAACCACTGATATAGAGCTTGAAAACCACTTTAACAATCGCTACAACAAATTACATTTATGAAAATCTATTTTGTAACATACCGACTGTCTTCTTATTTCTCTGTAGCTTGGGAAATCAGCTGATTCATCTAGATGTTCGCTGGAAAATTGAGGAAATATTTATACATTACATATCAATATTTTTTCGAAGTTGGCTCATTTTAATTTGTTTTCTTACCTGGATAGAAATTGAGCTTCTGCATCATAAATTCGACGTGAAAAACATCTTTGACAATTTGCAAGGAATACAAGTATAATTACACCGCTGACTTGATGTGCCTGAAAGTAAAAAAAAATTGTATTTTAAATTTTCGTCCGTTAATTATCCACCATTAACAATAGTGGAACAGTGCATATATTCAAATAATCTAGAATAGATGAATAAATCTTAAAAATTTACTTCACCTTCATTTTTGTATAGTGCGTATCGACGTTGAGAAATTTCCTCAAATTGAGTACTACTTCTTCTTGATAGTGTGATGTTTGAATTCAGACACATTTTTTGCATTCTATTTATACCTTCGAGAAACGATTTTCGTCAAATTGAGAAAATAGAAATTTTATATTCAGTGAGTTGATATCGCTGAGTTTTCGGAATTACTTTACATAAATATAGAAAGATATCGTTTATGCAAGACTGATGACGGATTGTTTTATACAACGAATGGTTTCGTACAATGAAACAATGAATTAGTATTGTCAACACAGTAGAAAAAAGACATATACATATATAGAAATTAATTCACTCCTGGTCCGAAACAAGATTGTTACTATATTGGTCTAAAATCAGAAATCGTATGTATTTGAGAACAATGTTTTTCTTGGTTTTGGATGCTGGTTAATAAGAGCTAGCAAGACGTACGTGTTTGGAAACATGAATAAATCTGGAATTCTCTCGGCATTGTGATCTTTGGTACATCCTTTTTGCAGAATCAATACGCAAGACTGGACTTTCCATGGCTTCATATCATAGGTAATTAATGAAAGTGAAACAATACGGTTCCGGACGCTCATAAAGCCTATATTTTACTGGAGAATCTAATTTATATCTTGTTAATTGTAGTGACATACATGTAAATGATATGAAGATAGCTCTGACCTACACAAACTAATATTCAACTAGAAGCGAAATATTTAATGTTAATGCAAATGATATACGCGTACAAAATTCTTCTCTTGTATCGGTATAATGATGAACAGATGTTGTGAGTGGAAATGCGTAGTTTCACCCAAATAAAGACGATCAAATTTCTATGCACCTATTATTATCAGAGTATCGCTATGCACCCAAGCAATCATTCCCAATGTTCAATTTATCCCAAAACGTCCGAGATACTAAATTGATGAAAATATTTGGTCAAAATGATTTATGACGTGAATATAAGCTGCCATGTTATTGTCAGTAAATTGGGTTAGGTATTTATTGTAATTTTCCATTTTCGAAGCTGATAATTTCGTATTTCCAAAGAGACCTTTGTCCCCTGTAGGTACGTGTCTCTGTCAAAAAATTGGATTAGGTAATTCATTGTAATTTTTCTTTTTCGAAGCTGATAATTTAGTACTGTGCTTTAAAGAAACTGTGGTTAGAGTATATTTCAATAGGCTTGGTGTAGAAGCAAGTTCGTATAAAATATCGGAACATTTCGTAGTATATCCTATCGCGCGTTTGCTGTGAAACCTATCCCTAAATCTGAGTTTACAATTAGTTTTATCTGGAAATCATACGTTTTTTTTTCAAGCACATTACCTTCCCATTCTTTTTGATGTTTATCAACGACAAATACATTTTTTGTGCTACTGGAAAAACATGATTATTTGATCTGTCAATGTGGATGTAGCAGAATTTTTACATTTACTGTATGTATTTGTGCAATTATGCGCAGAGGCCCATTTATTTACTTGGGGTTATTCCATCCAGTGGAATTTTCATATTTCTTTGTAATGATGAATCCGTATGCGTATAACGTACAGATACTATTGTACATATAAAGATTACTATATTATGTATCATTCATGTATTTTCAACGTTTCTCATTTGATTAACGATTTGGAACGTTGGAGAGTCTAGGAATGAATATACAAGAGGGGTAGCCTATCCATTCATTTGTTTAATTTGAGCGTTATATACGATTACTGACTGAATAGTTATTAGCCATTTATTTTAAAAGTGAAATTATTCATAGTCAACAGTTGAAGGTCATCGTGGCGTTCACCCAATCAGAAAACTTCATCTGTGCTGTTTGCGGAGTACTTGAAGAATGTTTAGTTTACTAATATTTATTCGTCACAAACACTGCGGGATATTCAATTCAATAATTTGCTGCTTAACTGTCCCTCCCTATTGTTGTTCAGGTGCCCATAATTTGCCTCCATTGAAAACACACTCAACAATGTTATACCCAATATTTATGTGCATGTTATGGCCCTTTCTTGTAATAGTTGAAACATGCTCATCTGTATAAATCTGAACTCGGCATGACGAAATAAAAAAATAAAATAAAAGTTTGTGTTAAATGAACTCGGAATTCTCTTGGCATTATGATCTTGTGTACATAATTATTGCAGGATTATTACTTAAGACTGGACTTTCCACGTCTTCATATCATAGCTAATTGATGAAAATGAAATCATTTATCCATAAAGGAATACGGTCCCGGACGACAACACAGCCATAATTTTACTGAAGCATCTAATTTACATTTTGTTTATTGTAATGACATACATGTCAGTGATATGAAGATCACTCTGACCTACACACACAAATATTCAACTAAAAGCGAAATATTCAATGTTAATGCAAACGATATATACGCGTACAAAATTCTTCTCTTGTATCGGTATAATGATCAACAGATGTTGTGAGTGGAAATGCGTAGTGTCACCAAAAAAAAAAGACGATCAAATTTCTATGCACCTATTATTATCAGAGTATCGCTATGCACCCAAGCAATCATTTCCTATGTCCAATTTATCCCAAAACGTCCGAGATACTAAATTGATGAAAATATTTAGTCAAAATGATTTATGACGTGAATATAAGCTGCTGTGTTATTATCAGTAAATTGGGTTAGGTATTTATCGTAATTTTCTATTTTCGAAGCTGATAATTTCTTGCTTCCAAAGAGACCTTTGTCCCCTGTAGGTACGTGTCTATGTCAAAAAATTGGGTTAGCTAATTCATTGTCATTTTTTTTGTCGAAGCTGATAATTTAGTGCTGTGCTTAGTTCATACAAAATATCGGAACATTTCGTAGTATATCCTATCGCGCGTTTGCTGTGAAACATATCCCTAAATCTGAGTTTAAAATTGGATTTATCTGAAAATCATACGTTTGTCTTCAAACACATTACCTTCCCATTCATTTTGATGTTAATCAACGACAAATGCATTTCTTGTGCTGCTGGAAAAACATGATTATTTGATCTGTCAATGTGGATGTAGCGGAATTTTCATATTTACTGTATGTATTTGTGGAAATAATGCGCAGAGGCCCATTTAATTATTTAGTAATATTCCATCCAGTGGAATTTTCAAATTTTTTTGCAATGGTGAATCCGTATGCGTATAACGTACGGATACTATTTATTCGGCACGCGAGCGAGGCCTTGAAAACAAGATCCTTCACCTTCAGATAAATAATTTCAAGAATCTGAATTATCTGATGAAACTCAGTGTTTCTTTATTCCTTGTGATTCGTTGACAAACCGTTATTTATTTCAAATCTTCCCGTCCTTCCATGACATATAGCTACAAAGGAATAAATTATGACGCAACAAAAGAGAGAGGTCCGGAGAAACTTGTCAGGAAGAGCGCAGCATTTATTTGGCTAAATTTTCACGTAATATACCGTATTTCCCGGCGAAAAAGTCGCTTTTCTAGACCCAAATTTTTGGCCTGATTTTGAGGGGATCGTCTTATTAGGCGAGTCTGGTAATTTTCATTTTTTTGGTGTCGCCTTATTATGATTTAGCTAATGTTCTTTTATGGTGGACGCAATCACGAGTTGAACACAATTAGATTAAAATTTAAAGACAGTTCGAATTCCCGTAGTTATTATGGATTGAATATTACCTTGCAAAAAACGTCATTATAGGCTATATTAACCAATGCGCAAACGCGGCGACCGCTCAAAAGGCATTGCATGGTAGTTTGAGATTCCGATGTTGATGCGATTTTACTACCCCGACTTATTGTAGGTTATATGCAAAAACCCATGTTTTCAGGCTTAAAAACCGGCCTCGTCTTATTTACAGGGTAGACTTATTCGCCGGGAAATACGGTATGTCGTCTGTGCCGCCCTTTTTCTTCTTTCTGCCTGATTTATGAAGTATAGCTCATGTTGGTTAGAGTTACTTGCTACCTTACTGTTATAAATTGATTTCGGAAAAATTATAAACGATCATGGAAAGGGATACAAGAGAGAAGTGCAGAAAACAACTATTGCGCTATTGGAAAGCCATCGCCGAAAATTTTTCGTGTCTGCAACTGCATTACTCATGTATGTTTTTATTTACATATGCTTGTGAATCTCTGTTCTCAGTTATGAACCTTATTAAGTCTCGTAACAGGAGTATCCCTAAAGATGAAACCAGTAGTTGGTGTATTTCTTTCTTTGACAGTTACCAAATATAAATTCAATGTAAAATCTCTATCAGTGGTAATGCAGCAGCATTAGAAAAGTAATCAAATATCTTTACGGACTGATATTTTACCAAAAAGTGGATCTGTCTGTACATGTTCAAAAAGTTTTTTGCTTTGACAGTAGCAAAGCATAGTTTTTAATATTGGTCGGCACGCGGGAGAATTTTGTCGTTAAGTTTAGCCGATTTTGGCACGCGAGCCGAAAAAGGTTGCCCACCCATGTTCTAGAACATTCTAATATGAAATTTCGACACATAGCTGTATGCAGAGTGAATAATTCTCATATGATATGATGAATCACCCCTGTTTTACATGGATTTCTCTAGAATCATCGAGAAAAGCCTGTTTGAATTGTGATATACTTTAAAATGCGATCTCAAACAAACAAAGAGATCTCAAGTACAATTAATCTGATAATCTCTATTAATCAACCGTCAATAATAATAACTTAGAATTGTAAATAGGTTTATTTGATTTAAGTTATTGTAATATATTTATCAAGGAAATAAAATCTATACAGGTAAATATTTGGATCTTTTTGCTGTTATATCAAATTAACAGACATCTCAGCTGAACACGTAACCTATTAATCTTTCTGTTTTGGAGTCAGACGAATATCTAACTAATTTAATTAGTAGTTAGAACATAAGGCGTTTCATTTTCAAACGATATACCCATACAAAATTCTTCTCTTGTATCGGTATAGTGATCAACAGATAATGTGAGTGGAAACATGTAGTGTCACCAAAATAAAGACCATCAAATTTCTATGCACCAATTATTATCAGGGTATCGCAATGTAACCAAACAAACATTCCCCATGTTCACTTTATAATAATTAGTCAAAATGGCGTGATTTTAATCTACCAAGTCATGGTCAAAAAAATGGTTTAGGTAATTCATCGTAATTTTTCCTTTCCGAAACTGATAATTTATTGCTCCTGAAGAACCCTTTCTCCCCTCAAAGAGAGAAGCTGTGATTAGAGTATATTTCTAGACTAAGTGCGAAGCAAGTTCACATAAGATGTCGAAAAACTTCGTAAGATATCCTATTGCGCGTTTTTTGTGAAACCTATTCCTAAATATGAGTTTGCCATTAGATTCACGCTATCCAAAATTCATACGTTTTTCTTCAAGCACATTACCTTCCCATTCATTTTGATGTTTATCAACGACAAATACATTTCTTGTGCTGCTTAAAAACATGAATATTGAATTTCCATATTTACTGTATGTATTTGTGCGCATAATGCGCATATGATATGCCCTTTTAATTATTTGGTGTTATTTACGCTTGATCACAGCCAATTTTATTTCAATACAAAGATAACGGCATATCACAACAATCTACACCCCCCATGTTTTTGCTATGATCTTGAACCATTGACGGACCTGTGTTATTATTTTCAGCCTCGCAAGCTCTCCCTAATCAAGACCCATATGCGTAGAAAAAAGTTGAACAAAGCTGAAATCAATCCAGCGGTTTAGTAAAGTATAGACTTTCGCACTGTTTCCGTCAAGTGAAGCAAATTAATCAATGCATAAAAAATAATTGTTCAAATACAAATGTAATTTTTCATATTCATTGGCATTCCAATCTGAAAGTATGACATGTCTGTACTTTCATAATTTATTAAAAATAGTGAATTCTTTAATATTTAAACTTCGTTATGCATATCATCCAATAGTTGTGAATCTTAATCATAACAGTGAATATGAGGCGAGTTGACATTGACGGTAGTATTGTATCCTCCGGCACAAAACATCGTGTCTGTTATCATTGTTTGTTCTTGTTTATGGCTGTTTTCGGTTATCACAACACGCCTATGTTTCATGCAACAGTCACATAAGGCACGGTTTGATTGGTTAATGGATATGTCCGCCAACCAATGAAAAAATGGGGCAGAAAACGCTATTATAAAATACATAAAAAGAAATAATTGCCCGAATTCTTATACAATTTTTTATATTTCCTGCCATGTTTAAAGTGACACGAAAGGCATACCCTATTTATCATCTCACAAAAGTATAAAAGTCTTATAGAAATTTCTGAATTTTTACCGACTCATAATTTGGTCAGCTTGGTTAGACTACTACTTGAACTACTATAACAGCAATAAACAATATTAAACCGAGTTAAAATATTGTTTTCTTGCAAAAAGATCTGACGACAATTGAAGCAGCTTGCATTACTCTGCTACCACTGTAATGTGGTGCTGCATAGCCATTCATCGCCCAATAATTTAGGAGCATATTAACTGCCCATCAAACATTGCAATATTTATATTTTTCAGGGAGTAAATGAATTGGTCCTATGGATCGTGTTTACATTGTTTGGTCACCATCCTGGAGTATGAAAACGCAACTGATTATAGGCAACGTTCCCTCGAGCTTGCGTAGTTGCGCGGAATAGAAGGCCATGTGAGCTCCAAAAAAAGATTTGCGCGAATAATTTAGCTTGTTTTGTTGTCAATATTTATGCAGTGCGCGGCAGAACGAAAGTACTGCGAGGGGATTCCCGGCCAGCTTAGAGGGAACGTTGATTATAGGTATATATTCATATTCAACATAGTCGGTATAATCATAGGTAAAACCTGACGGAAACGCGGTTATTCCATTTTAAATCGCGATGCCTCGGTTCCATGTGTCGGCAGACCTCTGGTCTGAAGTTTTTTGGGTTCCTTCAATTGTATATCGTCATCATGATGATTATCGCCATCTTGTCGACGTCATCCTCACTGTGTTTATTTTCTTGCATCCGGCGTGTTGCGTTTTTCTCTTTCACGTGTCATCGTTTTACGTATTCATTTTATTATCGTCCCTCAGGCTCAGCAAGATGTTCATGATTGCATTTCTGGTGTTAGCAGTTTAGGATTTTAATTCTTGTTATGACAGTTTAAGATTACATCGCTTTTATAACATTGTGGTTTGAATTCATTTAGTAGTCTCCGTTTATAGCGTCTTTTCATACTGTATTTCAAATCGTTCGATATAACATTATATTTGCATGTCTGCAGCTCGTATTGTATTGTATTTATAGTGTTTTATCTTGGTTGTATATCTGTCGTTTTGGGACTATGCTGTTACATGGAGTTGTTTTGTGTAAGTAGTAGTTTTATATTCTTTAATTCTGTATCAATTGTCTTTGGTTTATTTGGTGCTAATTACTTCCTTTTGTATTTTAGTCAACCGTTTTGAATATTTTCAATAAAATGAGTCTGGCAGAGCGACTTATCATTTATGGGTCCCAAAAGTGACACCATGTTCTGCTAAAACACGAGTAAAAACAAATATGATCGCAATCACTACTAATCGGAGTTTATTAAGTATTTACATTTCACATAATTTTATTACATTCCATTCATACTGATGAAAGATTGCTAATACGATACAAAATATTCTTTTCTATATTATTTGACAAACATAAACGTCTTGTTTCTTTTGTGAGCTGTAAACTGTTTTGTAAACTGTTGTAATATTCATAAGAACCATTATATAATCGAATTCAATTTTATTTTGAAATATCGCAAAAAGCCAAACAATGGGTACATTTTGACACTTTCTAATTGTTTCCTTTATATTAATTAATCGTTATAAAACATATTTTGTTGATTCGACCTAGTAAGACCAGTATAAGACAGAATATTGCGACATTTTCAAAAACTCTGAGATTAACATACTTTAACACACTTACATTATATATTATAACACCTGTTTGGTAAAATAGTCAATAAGTAGCTTAAATACACACTAAATCAGTGGCTTTCAACCGGGGTTCAGCGAGCCTAAGGCTGAAAACCACTGAACTAAATGATAATACTATTCGCAATAAAGTAGAACAAAAATCACATGATTTTTATATGAAAAACAAACATATAAATAACTTTGTCTGAATAAATTCAGTGTAGACTTTTTCTTGAAATTGATTCTTTTTTGTGGAATATATAAAATGTTTACACGCTTCATAAAAATCAACCGCCACACGAGACAAACTTTACTTTGTTGGGCAGTAGTACATAAAACATTTCTGAAAGTATTTGAAGCATTTAATGAAGTTCTCAAAACATTTTTAAACATATTTTAAAAGCAAACGACAGATTAAACTCCATGTCCCAGGTTACATTCGATGTCCAGCAAAGGGTCTGTTTACACAGGTGCATCCGACGGCTACTTTGATATAACGAGGTCGAAATCCATCCTCTGCTCTTCTTACTTCCTTTTTCACGTAGACTTTCTCACTGTAATGTTCTCGCAGGATTTTAGGCTCGGAACCAGACATGTCA